>NW_026924084.1:0-22498 GCF_032062105.1 Saccostrea cuccullata | reverse complement strand
GTCATTATTCTAGAACATTCCTATTTGTCGGTATATAAGTCGATCAGTTTAAACCCGGGAAATTCTATTTTACGCTGTTTAAGTCATGATAATACGATAATCGGATATTACGATAAATTCCTGCTTTTGATGAATTTCATCAAAATTTGACGGAAGCCCCCTTTGTTGCTAAAAGATCGTATCTAGTTATTATTCTTTTTTCTTCTTATTTCTTCCCCGGGGTTTTTTTTAATGTTTAGAAAGTGTTCACCAAACTAACTTAAAACCTTTTTAGGGTTACTAGGCATGTTGTGTAGATGTGCCGAACGAAGGTCATTTTCGGCATTTGCATGCACGTGGGGGCGTGAATAAGAAAATGACTGTTATATTTAATATGGTTGTAACTTTTATATTTTTTGATAAAATATTTTGAAACTCATTATATAAAGATAAATAAGTTGTGTAGATAAAAAGACATGGTCAAATTTGCATGAACTCACGCGCATGCACGTGCGCTTTGCTCTGATTGGCTAAACAGAAATCTTAAATCTTTTTTGTTTTATGATGAAATGCTTTGAAATTTACAACATAGACATAAGGATGTACTACAATATAATTTATAAAATTTTTCATGAAATCACGCGCATGCACGTGGGTGCAATTGATTGGCTGAAACTTTAAATAAGTATAACTCCCTTGGTTTTCAACCAAACAGCATGGGATTTAGAACATAGATAGACATAGAGGACTCCTACAGGATGGTATGGTCACCATTCACATGCATGCACGAGCGTGCACGTGCGCTTTGCTCTGATTGGCTGAAACAAAAATCTCAATATCTTTTCTGTTTTTTTACAAAATGCTTTGAAATTTAAAACTTATGCAAACTTTTAAATGTCCTACAAAATGATATATAACAATTGTCAGGAAAGCACGCGCATGCACGTGAACTGCAATCTGATTGGCTTAAACTTTAAATGGCTATAACTCCCTTGTTTTTCAACCAAACAAGATGGGATTTAGAACATAGACAGACATAACGGACTAATACAAGAAGGCATGGTCATCATGCACATGCATGCACGTGCGTGCAGGCGCGCTTTGCTCTGATTGGCTGAATTAAAAAAACCCAATATCTATTTCGTTTTTTGAAATGCTATGAAATCTTAAACATGGGAGATTAAATCTCCCAAAATATGATATATAACAATTTTCATAAATAATGTGCATGCACGTGCGCTGCTATCTGATTGGCTTAAACTTTAAATGGCTGTAACTCCCTTGTTTTTCAACCAATCGGGATGGGATTTGGTCCATACACAACATAATAATTCCTAAAAGGGATTCATATGCACATGATGAGGAGTGCACGGTTTAGAAAATTTAAAAAATACAATTGAATAATAGTTTTACATGTTTTTGGGATTAAATGCTTCAATATTTAGTAAATCAAGATTTTAAATGGTGTAGACTAATGATTGTCATTATGTTTATGCATTTCATGAAAGTGTACAAAAAAATTTAAATATACTTATATACTTTTGGGAAAACATTGTTAAATTTTAAAATGCAAATTTTCCCTTATTTAAATAAAGCTTACAGGGAATATGGCATGCAAAGGGATTTGGGGGGTTTTTTGGGGGCATCTGTAACTTGTTACAATAAGCACTAGTTAAGGTTTCCTCTTCAGCGGAAGACCTTCTTGTTATTCTTAGGTTTTTTTTTTCACTTTTATTATTATTATTTTTTTTTTTTCTTACCGTTTTTGTGAGGTTTTCCCAAAAAGGTGATATTTCCATGAAACTTTCAGGACTTATGTGAATACTTAATTTGCGTTTTTTTCTGTTTTGATGACGTCACTTCCGGTGGAGTTATCAGCCCTTTTATTTTTTTTTGAGGGTGGGTTTTTCCCCATGATTTCTCCTAAACGGATTTAGATAGACGCTTGATACTTTCAGGTATGGTAGACCATGTCTGTAGATTTGCGGAATGTTTTTTTTTTTATCAAGGCCGCACGTCGGCGCTCGCTATGGCCCAAAAAAGTCTTTTGCGAATTTCAAATTTTTTAACACGTTTTCTACGATATCTTTTATTTAAATATTTTGTTAAAACAAAAAACAAAAAAGGTTTGAATTTTAAGATCTTTCAAATATATCGAAAAGGGCGGCCCCTAAAAATTAAAGGGCCCAGAGGGGCCAATTTTTTTTTTATTATATCTCAAAAAGTATTGAGAATTTGTAATACATCAAAAAGAAATTGTTAAAATGTCAGGCTTAATCTATTGGGTTGTCAAAATAGTGGAGTCACTTCCGGCCCAACCGGGAATAGTCTCACGATTTTTGCCGCTCTTGACAAGTTTTGGGGGAATATATGTCTCTGGGGCAAAAAAACCTCCCTCGTCGTCACTTCCGGTCAAACCCGGGAAATAGCAAAAATGGCTTATTTTTGCATTGATTTACATTGATTTAAGGATTCAAAGCATTTTTAGGCGTTATTTTATATTTTTGTTGAAAATAAGCTACTTCCGGGAAAAAGGGCGGAAGACCTACTCGTTGCTTTGCAACGAGCTTTGTCTAGTTATTATTATTATTATTATTTTTCTTCTTCCTGGGAAAATTTTGTCCACAGTGACTTGTAAATACACATCCACTAAGGTAAAATGTTTTTAGGGGCAGTAGAAAGTTAGTAATTTTCCAAAATATTTTTCCCCACGCTTGCAAAGGCGCACTAACACGAAAAATGACCAATATAATGGATATTGCTGTAACTTTTCTTTTTCTTGATGAATTTTTTTGAAACTCATAATGTAAGGATACATTAGTAGTATAGACAAGATGGCATGGTCAAAATAGCAAGATCTCACGCGCATGCACGTGCGCTTCGCTCTATTGGCTGAAACTAAGTCTCAATATTTTTTTGTTTCTTGTCATAATCTTTTGAAATTTTTAACATAGTCCTACATTATGAAGATCTACAGCATGATATATAAAAATTTTCATGAAAGCATGCGCATGCGCGCGTGCTGCAATCTGATTGGCTGAAACTTTAAATGGCTATATCTCCTTCGTTTTTTGACGAAATGCTTTGAAATTTAAAACGTTCGTAGTAGACTAGGATATCCTAAAATATGATATAGAAAAAAATCATGAAATCATGCGCATACACGTGTGCTGCAATCTGATTGGCTGAAACCTTATATGGCTATATCTCCTTTTTGACGAAATGTTTCGAATTTTAAAATATAGTCATTTATTTAGATATCCTTCAAAATACTGATAAATGTATATATTTGACCGGTCAGCAGGGGATGCTCACTCCTCCATGGCACCTGATCCCATCTCTGATGTTTCGAAGGTCCATGTTTGCTCTGCTCCTATTTTGTATTTTTATGGACTTTGATATTGAATACTGTTCGTTATCTTCGTATCCCTCTTATAGCTTAGGTTTATTTATTGTATATAGAGAACTCTGTTGTGAAACATCTAGGAAATGGTAAGTTGCCATCTATCAAGTATGATATAAGAAAAACATTTACTACTCCCTTTTGTTTTTGTTGACATTACAAATTCATTGTTTCGATTTTTGACATATATTGTGCATTGTATTGTAGCTTTGTTTTGTATATATTAACATTGTTCTGTATTAAATACTGCAATCTGTAAAAATACATGTAATTTGTGATAAACTTAGTTTAATAAATATTAAAATTGAACCAAATCCCTTGTCAAAGCCATTTTTGTTTTTATAAAATAAATACAAATGGATGAAGATCCGAAGGAGCCTTTTTAAAAATGGTAGGGCGCAGTCTCCACAAAAAATACGAGTTTGGAAAAAGCAACAATTGACTTTAAAATGTACATTGATTATATTGAATTTTGATACAAATGATACTACTGACAACATTTATTTTCCCTTCTGTCGGTGTCAAAAGAAGAAAATTAAGCGTACAGATTGTTCTAAAATTATCAATAAAATACACCTACCATTTATTATGCATTTCCCAAACACATAATAATTATAAAACTTAAAATGAATTATCCAACTTTTATATTTAT
This sequence comes from Saccostrea cuccullata, assembly GCF_032062105.1. NCBI lineage: Eukaryota > Metazoa > Mollusca > Bivalvia > Ostreida > Ostreidae > Saccostrea > Saccostrea cuccullata. The sequence goes on along the minus strand of NW_026924084.1, from coordinate 18,464 downwards.
TGTCTACATTATACAATTAGACTTCCAATAAGAGGAAGAGAAAAATATATTTTCTTCTTTGTATACTATTAAATCAAACTGTTTTAAACAATTATAACTAGTAGTTTAGTAATTGTGCTCTATGATTATCTATTACTTTCTGAACTTGGATTTGTTTAGGTTATATTTAAAATTGAGAGCGCAATTTTTTTAGTTTACACATTCACTTGAAAAAAATTTGCTTCTGTTCCTTTAAATACTATTTAAATAATTTAATAACTTTTTTATGTTTTAAGAAAAATTTACATCTCTCAATGTGATTTGCTAACAACAACAATTAAGTAAAACATTCCTTATTATAAATAAAATCAAGTTTTACATTTATTAAGAACATTTTTAAATGCCTTCTAATATAAATGTCCATTTAAAAATAAAACTTTGGGCGTAAATAATAAGTATGACAAAATGCTACATTTTTGTTCAATTTTCTTCTTTCACCATGGACGTTCTGGGTGGTCTTTAAACCTAAAAAAATTATTTTAACGAAAATTAAAAAAAATTAAATTAAAAAATCATGCATATAAATCTATGTCATATTTTTATTGCAGTTACCCAAAATTACATTATCACTAACGCAGACCTCGAGTAAATACTATTTTTAGATAAGGAAAAATTAAAATTAATTTTTTATGTCAGTTATATTGCAAAAAGATATATAATTTTATGCTAGGTAATATATACAACTCACATAGCTGCGACATCAAAGTAACGTCGTTTTGTTTTTATCTTATCGATATATTACATTTCGTCTTTGGATAGAGAAAAATCGAAAACCTACAAAGCACAATGATAGATATAGTATTCTGTAGTTACATATGTAAGTATTGAGCAAACAATTTTAAATAAAAATATTAAGTAATATATTTTATGAAATTAAATAAATTACGTTTGTCACATTTTTCTTCCCAACTCCTCCTACATTTTAAAAAGTAGCTTAATCATCTTTTGGGAGATGGTTGGTGGGGTCAGAGAGTGCAGTGGTTTTGGGAATTTTTTTTCCCCGGGGGGGAAAAGGGGGGTCAAAAAAGACGTTTTTTATGCAAAAAGCCCCGTCTTCCCTGAACCCCTTTCTACATTTTTTTTAAGTAACCAGTTTTTGGGAGATGGTTGGGGGGGTCATGTAATGTGCAGAAAGTTTTTAATTTTATTTTGCCCCAGGGTAAATGGGGTTGAAAAATACTTTTTTTAAGAAAAAAGTCCGCTTCCCTGAACTCCTCTTACATTTTATTCAGCAGCCTAATCATTTTTTTGGAAGAGGGTTTTGGGGGGGTCATGAGATGTGCAGTAAGGTTTTGGAATTTTATTTTCCCCCGGGGGGTAAATGGGGTCAAAATATTTTTTTTAAGAAAAAAGCTCCGTCTTCCCTAACTTTTACATTTTATTCAGCAGCCTAATCATCTTTTGGGAGATGGTTGGGGGTTATGTAATGTGCATAGGTTTAAATTTTGATTTTCCCCGGGGGAAAATGGGTTTAAAAATACGTTTTTTATGCAAAAGCCCCGTTTCCAATTTTTTTTTACCAGCAGCCTAATCATCTTTTGGGAGATGGTTGGTGGGGTCAGGGAATGTGTAGTAAGTTTTGAATTTTTGATTTTCCCCGGGGGAAAGGGGGCAAAATTATTTTTTTTATGTAACCCGTCCCCTGAACTCCTCTTACATTTTATTCAGCAGCCTAATCATCTTTTGGGAGAGGGTTTGGGGGGTTATGAATGTGCAGTTAGGTTTCAAATTTTGATTTTGCCCGGGGGTCAAATGGGGGTGAAAAATGATTTTTTTATGGAAAAAGCCCTGTCTTCCCTAAACTCCTTTTTCGTTTTAAACAGTGGTTTTACCCTTTTAGGGGTTCACTTTTTTTAAATTTTTGTTAAAACATCAAGGTAAAGGGGGAAAAAAATCATAGCATGTTGGGAAACATCTTGTTATGGGTAATGTTCACTTGAAATGTAAAAGTTAATTCTTCTCAATAAAAAGGAAATACAACATTAATAAAAACTAAGTTAAACTTCAAGGTCAAGGCACAAGTAAAAAAGTCATGAAATTTTTGGAAAGGTCTTATCACTAATATAATGCCCTTTCATTTATCTTTCAAAATGATTAATTCAAAGCAATTAATTTGTTTATAAAATTAGGCAAACTTCAAGGCCATGGGTAATAAAAATCATAGTGTATTTAGAATGGTATTGTCCCATTTAAACAATAACATGTTTTATAAAACCTGTCTCTTCTATTAAAAATTACGACCATGAGGACCAATTGCAAGGTTAAATTTATTGTGACAGATGGGCAGATTACAAACAAATGAGATTTAATGTCCCCTACCTTAGCAAAAAGGGGGGACAAAAAATGTCTTTGCTGTTCTTAAAGAAGATTTATTTTGGGAAAAGTCCCCTGCATATTTAAATGTAAATTGGTTGAAATTGGCCCAGTGGTTCTTAAGAAGTTAATGTGAAAAGTTTGAACAAAAATTTGACAAAAAATAGTAATTTCAGAAAACAGTATGCTTATAAATAGTTAATAAAGGTCTTTGGGTAGAAAAAATTAACTAAACGGGTATATCTAAACTGGTATATCTAATTATCCCCAGACTTAGTATATTTTAATACACAACCTTTTCAACCTTATCATAATTATTTTTTAAAATTTATTACCATGTCTCATTAAGGGAGAACTAAGATATGACCAGATGTATATCTGTTGAATAAAAAATATGTACATGTATACTGTGTTTTTTAGTAATTTGTTTGTTTGTTGTGACAGCAACTGTTATGGCAGCTTTTGGAAAAAGTTAATTTTTCTCAAATGAAATTTAAACCCCAAGGTCAAGGTCAAAGGGTAAAATTGTTGGTATAAAAGGGAAAGTTTTGTCACAAGGAATACACATGTGAAAAAAGAGAGAAATCCCTGAACCCTCACCTTTTAAAAATTATTGCCAAGGTTAAAGTTAAATTGGGTTCAACTCTAAGGTCTAGATAAAAATAATTAACCTTTGAAAGTTCACAATGATTACACATGTTAGAGCATGAAGTCCTAGCACCACCTGTTCAAAACTTAGGCCAAGTTTAAGGTTTTTTTCTTGTAAAAGTGGGTAATTAAGGTAAAGATAAGAGGTCAAAATTGGTGGTACCCATTAAAAGATTTTGCCAAAAGAAATTTACCTATGAAATATTGAAGTCATGTGTATAGCCCAATCCACTTAAAACTTATGAGCAAGGTTAAATTTCTGTGGACAAAAAAATACAAAAAAAGGGAAACAAAATAGTATATATAGTCAAATGAAAAAATTTTCTACTATTATGGAGTCATAAGATCCATTGTCATTTCGGGTAAAGGAGTCAGTGGCTAGGGAGTAGACCCCCCCCCCCCCCTGAAAGCATTATTTAAATAAGACTATGTACTGTAGAGAATAAAAATGACTTTGGACATCCTCCCCCTTAGAAAACAGGGACTCCACCATCATTGTTATTATTATTATTTTTTATTTGCTTCTCGGGAAAATTTTGGGGCTATTTTTTTGACTGAGGTGTCCCCCCCCCCCCTTTCTGAAAAAAAAAATTCTGGATCTGCCCTGTATATACTAATTCCCAAGGGAGAAACTTGACAATGTGAAATTTTCACTGTGGCATGCATGATCTTTGACCCTTTTTGAACTTCAACCTAACCATTTGCATTTATTTTTTTTTATGCAATCTATACTAAATCTTGTACTTACCGAATGTCATAGGTCGTGACAACGAATTCATGAAATATAATCCATATAATCCAATTAAAACACAAATGATTTTAATGACCACACGCATGTCGCATACATGTTTAAATAATCCACCCAAAACCCTTTGCATTCCGTTGCCAATAATCGGCCATGTCCAAGGTAACAAAAAGATAATGGGTGACGCAAACCCAATGTGAATGTAGAAAATAAGATGTTCACACGAAAAACTGTTTAGTACAAAAAAATTTCAAAAACATATAAAAAAAATAGTTTTAACATAACTTTGCCATCTAGGTTATTTTTAAAAAATGTGAGAGTAGAGTGTGTGTGTGTGTGGGGGGGGGGGGGGGGGAGAGATAGGCATTGACAAATTAATTGGGTTGTATTTTCAAGGGGTTTTTTTACCAATTCAGTTTAAATTTTTTAAAATTCATAAAAAAGCTTTTATAAAATAATATGTCTTGAGAAAGTAAATTTAAAAAGTTCCAAATTATGGGCAAAATATTCATCTGAATCTAATTAAAATTTACTTCAATCATTAATTAAATTCTGTTATTTCAGACTGGTAATGAATTAAGTATTCAAAAACATATGGGGCTATAATTATGGCACCTGAAAATTTTATGTTCAATTTGACAAAAGCGGTGAAATTTATAAATTAAATATTTTCCCTTTGGGAAACCCAAATGAAGGAGTGTGTATTGAGAGGCAAACACCATAGTGCGGGTATTACTGTCTCATGACAGCATCTAGTTTGGTATTTTATACCATAAATAATTTTTCAGTAAAAGGAGAATTGAAATAAATTATAAAATTTAATTCAAGCGTTCTGAATATGTTGCTGAAATAATTTATGCCCACAGGCACCTGACGTTACTTATTTTTTTTTTAATAAAAAAAATTATACCCTTACCTAGGCACCTGACGTTATTTTTTTTCTTTTAAAAAAAAAAAATTATACCCTTCCTTTTGGTTACCAAACGCGCCCCTTTGAATTTTTTTTGGGCCACCACTCGCAAGTTTTGCGCCAAAACGGAATACAAGAAAATTTTTCATCCTCTCCGTGTAGCGCAGGCCCTTTAAAACATTTTCCCACCTTTTCAACCCAAATCACCTTTTCTTTGAAATTTAAATTTAAAATTTTCCCTCGTTTTCTATCTACTGCTTCAGATATGCAAAAAATTCCCAAAAGGGGGCCGGAAGTTTACATCATTATGTTAAGGGGAAATTTCCCCTGATGAATCTGATTGGTTAACATAATTTTTATTGAAACAGAAAAAAGCTTTGCGGGAAAACTTGCAGGCTTACCATGCTTACCAAAGAACAGTCGAAGGCATTAAATTTTAATTAAAAGGGGGCATAGTTGTGTAATTTTGGGGAGGGGGGGACTGGAAATATTTAATAAAGGAAATGTTAAAAAATTCAAAAAAAGTTTTAAGCTAGGGGGTTTGGGGCACAAAATTAAGGAAACACACCACCAGGGTAGGAAAAAATTTTAAAACCAGATTATTAAAACCCAAAAAAACCAAACAATTAAAAATGCACTTTTTACATAGAGAAATATCCATGATCAGTGGGAAAAATTTTTTGAGAAGGTGTGTATAACTTTGTTTGAGAAAATGAGAATTTTGCCATAAATATTACCCTGTTTTTTTTTAAAAAGTGAATTATATTAGCATTACCAAGGAACACCAAAAATATTAACTGTTAGGGGAGGGTTTAAAACCCCGTTCCATTTTGTTTTTACTAGAAAGTTTTCCGGTTTACGGGAGAAAGGTAAAACATCATATTGAGTTACTAGGCCATGTCTATCGCTTAGATAACCTTACAAAATTTATGAGAGCTCTTGGAATAATCTAGTTTTATAAAATGTTTGCACCACATCCGTGTGAAATTAAGTGCACATTTGTTTATGTTGAGGAGGTACTGTTTACATATAAATACTAAAGTAGGTAGGCCTAATAGACGAATTTCACATTCCTTAGAGTTATCTCATTTTTCCCACTTTGTCCCTTGTAAGTTACCTGTTAATATTTTTAATCTTCAAACGATATTGGACAATTACATCTGCCTGTTTGCCAGAGAGGGGGAAAATGAAAAACATAATGAACATGTTCATACAAATTTTCTAAAAACTGACCCTCAAAGCTGAAAAGATTATAGAGGAAAATACCCACGTTTCCCCCAGATTGACCAGCAAAGGGATAACTTTTTTAAATGCAAAAGCTGTCTATTATCAGGTCCAGTCACTATTTCTGCCTACTTAGCTATTAATTGCTACGTAACTTTTTAAAACATATACCAAAGTAGTTTTTTTTTACCTACTTATTGTATTATCTGCATTTTGTGGCCAAAATCAAAGGCGCAACATGGTGAATACCATATTTTTTTATACAGTCAGACTTTTAATGATGAATAAGACAAAATTTTCCCAAAAAATAATTTACTTCATGAATCAGCAATTTTACATTAGTTTTATGCAAAATCGATAATACACGAAGTAATTTTTTTTGGCCAAATTTTTGTCTAATATATCAGTGTGGCTTATAAGGAATTTTAGCTCACCATGTTGTGCGTTCCTGCATTTGGTCACAAAATGCAAGTAAAGCAAAGGAGCACTTTGGATAGGGTTAATTTAAATACCTACATAGCTATTGATAGCTACATAGGTAGAAAATTTTTGGACTGTACCTACATGATTACATAAGGCCCATTGCCTGATTACTGTACATGTATGTTACTCACTTACTGCCAAGCGGTTGTTTATATCATTATTTATAAAATGATATCGATTTCAAAGTATATTGAATGATGCAGTGCACAATAGCTCTTTCCAATCTTACTGTAAATCTTATTATTCCACGCTAACTATATATAATCGTTATTTTCTTTATTTAGCTAGAATTCATCTGCAGGTCAGTTGGGGAACCAAGCCTATTTTTTGGTGGATTGCGGGTTTAGAATTTTGAATCATCAATGCACAAAAAATTGCATAGCTTTAATATTGCTGTTGATTAAACCTAAAAAAGGTTTAAATATTTAAAGGATAATGGTAAATGATAGGCAAACTAATAAACATGTAATTACTGGTATAAGGTGATTATTGTCATAAAACACTAGATAGCCTATGATTTTAATATGTGTAATACAAGTTAGTTTGTAAATCAGGGATTTTGCAAAAAGAAATAAATATACAATAATACTGTTCTTAAAATTTTTTTTAAAAATTCCCTTTTATTATAGGTTGTGTGTGGGGGTATTTCTTCCAATTACCACCCGCCCCAAAAACTTAAAAGGGATCCTGGAGATCATGCTTTCACTTCAGATGTATGGACAAAGACGATCACACACATCATAACACTTAAAACAGTAATTCGTCAGAGTGATGAGGACTTGATCCTAGCCATCAATGAGTTAGAGCGGGTTCCAAGTCACCAAACAAACCAGTTGATACTTGCCTTAGAAAACCTTCGACAAGAAATTTCCTGTTTTCTATTTGGTACAAATTTTGAAGTGGATTGTTTCAACATACAAATTCAAAAAATCCAGGAGAACCAAAAGACTGTGCTGATGAAAAGGGGACAAATTTTAAAAAAGATCATCGCAAATAAACTTCTTTTATTAAAAAAGGTGGTCATGCTGATTAAAATTTTCCACTCTCATTTAATGGGTTACGGGGAACGTGCTAAGGTTAGAGGAAGATGGTCCAACTATGAAATTTGAAGACAAAATAATTAAACTAAACAAGGTTACATTTAGTGTATTTGACCCTGCACAGGTGCAAAATAGCACAGAGAAAACAATTTCCTATTGCTCTGGCTTTTGCCATGACTGTTATAAGTCCCAAGGATAACTTTACCAAATGAGTTGTGGATTGCAAAAATTTTTTCCCAAGCAGGTCAGATGGGTGTGGCAGTTGGGGTTCTACAGACCTATCGGTGAAAACACACCCCCAGGTGTAAAATTACTGTTCATCCTTGGGGTTGTTGCCATAGGAATCATTTGCTGCCAAAAAGTATGTTGATAACGATTTTGTATATAGCATGCTTTTACTTATGTAAAGAAAAATTATTTATGCTATCATTTCCCGGGAAAGATTACCATTTACAGTGTATTAAAAAATTTTTTACATGTAGTTTAAAACTGATATATTGTTATAAACTAAAAAGTTAACAATTCATTATTGTTAAGGTGTTTATTTTTATTAGGTGTTCGAAAATGGCATATTTGAAAGATCTTTGATACCATGAGCATGGTGAAAACATGTTTTGTGGAGAAAATTCAGATGAGTCTGACTTTGAGGAGGATGACATGAAAATGATAGAAGAGCTAGAAAGGGTTCGCATCATGCTTTTGAATTTGCCCTTTATTTTCTAAACTAGCTTTATCTGAGTTAAATCTTGTTTTAAACAATGTCTACTTTTTGAAATATAATTTATAATAAGTAACCTTGGAATATTTCTCAATCACAAGAAATATTTTAGAATACAGGAATTTTTAAATGTGTACATTATTGGCATGTAGATAACATTTGAAAGTTAAAAAATCTCAGTGTATGATAAAAGAAATATAAAATCCCTTAAGAAAAAGCATGTTTTTGTTCATACAGTTTTGTATTTATTTGATTCAGATATCTGTGACATATTTGCATGACATACAATGTATTCAACTTTCAGGCTGAGAACTCAAGGCCAGAAGGAATGGATCATCAGAAAGCAAGACATCTCCTGACTGAATTAAGGGTGCAGAAACCATATCAGATAATCAAAAAACACTGAATTCCGATATTATTTACTTTTAGATACACTTTATCAGTTTTTGGACTTTTCAATTTTAAATAAAAGATTGAATCTATGAGGAGTGAACATTGCAGTTCTTCACAGTCTGTGAAAAACTGGATTATTTTATTCCAGCTATCATTTGTTTCTGCAGTCCAAAGAATACAGTTCTTTATGCAAAATTTTATTTAAGTCGAAGTGTTAATGATTATTCTGCGGAAGTGTTCTCAGCAATTCGAAAAAATTGTAGCGTCGCAGACAGAGCAAAGAAGAGCCAATAAAACCTGTGATACATTTATATCTGACTTTGCACATGGCAAGATACGTTACGTTCGTGGCCGTGCTGTAGCGAAATTGAAGTATCATAATACTAACTTGGTGCGAAATACTTGAAATTATGGGGAAATTTTAACCAGCAAGCGAAAGTAAAGGTGGAGGTGCTTCAATCTATCATCGTCTCACAAGCAGATGTTGAAAGCTAGAAATTTCCACAAAGTATAATTGATGTCAAAAAAGGGAAAAAAAATCTGTCTTGTGGTCTAACAAATATTTCAGATGGACTTCCAATTCTTTTTAGAATTGGAAAAGACTGAATTCCGTTGTATAGTGAACATGAACTTTAAATACCATGGACAAAATGTTTTGCAGCATATTCAGGCAACAATAGTAGAAGACAGAGATTTGTTCAATTATGGACCAATATATTTTAAACTTTAAGATAATTGTTTACCATGAATGCAGACTTGGACACTTGTTCTCTTATATTTAGACATAGTTAGGGAGCAAAGAATTCCGTTTATTTAAAGACATTGTGAATTCTTACCTAGAGTGACAGACTCAATATAGAAAGAAACTTTTAGAAGAAGTTGGACAAAAAAAATCTATGGAGCACAGAAAAAAAGTTTTAACTAAAGGTAAAGCAAAATCCTCAGCAGCAAATACTAACATTTCCATTCATGACTTACTTGGGGCTACCAAAAGGGAAGCATATCACTTAAAACTTAAAGCAGCTTTGATTGAAAATTCTGGCTTGTTGAACATTTTTAAAAAAAAAGAACTGTTAATCTTGGGAAAGTTTTTCAACACTAAGCTTAAACAAGCTACAAGAAGGAAGTTCAGTGTGATATTCTAAGAAACACTTTTTAATTGTGACAAGATGTCAAATCCAAATTCAGTTAAATTTGGATTAGGATTCATCTATTAATTAGGATCATTCAATGTAAGGAAAATATACTATAAATTTACTGCAGCTTTTGAAAAAAATTTGAAATAAATGTTATAAACTAAACTTAATTTTATTTATTTACACATTTGTTATGATTGTTTTTGGTTTTTTTTAAAGTTCAGATTTTTTCAAAGCTGTTTGAATGGAAGCTGATTCCGGGGCTGTTTCCTTCTTAGCATTGGATTTCTTGGAAAAAATTCTGACATAGGGTTATACTGTTTGTAGCACTACAGTATTGTAGATAATTTGGATTGCTTCCGGCACCATGATGGAGTCCCCCTTTTCTAAAAAAATGTTTTCAACAATGTCGCTGTTCACAAATCCTGGTGTAAGTAAGTACTTAATGTCATTCACAACAATTCTACATAAACTCTGAAATCCATAAAAAGGAAATTTAAGTCCTCTAGTCTCATGTGACATTAAATGCTTAACATCTGAAGTATCTTTTTCCCACTTAAAAAAAGGAGAGCACTGGAAAGCTGTTGTAACTTCATTTGAAGGTCTGCGATGGGACGTCTGTCGTGGAAGCATTTATCAAAAAACTAGTCTGTTCCAATATTTTTATGGGGCCCCTCACAGCGGGATGCAGCAAGAGACTGTCCCCCCAAATTTCCCAACTGTCGCATGAGATGCAGCATGTCTGAGTTAGGATTCCTGGCAAATTCCCCCATTTTTTCTGCTTGGTTTGGATGCAAGTTTAGAGGTAAGTTTGTGATGGATGGGGACCATGCTTTTTATCCCCTTCATAGGCATCAATGAAGGTTTTCCAAATTGTTTCACATCCATCAATGTTGAGAAGTCGAGAGTGCCACTGGCATGTACGACTGCTCAGAATGTTATTTCTAATTTTTTTAAACAAATGTGATGGATCTGCAATGAAGACTACTGGATGGGTATTAAAGAAAGGATTAAAGCCAGCCATATCAGATGATGGTGATGGAAAATGCATTTTGATGAACGTTGTTGTTAAAATGTCCATCCAAGGATGTGTAAATAAATTAAACCCCCATTGTTCAAGAGGTGCACTACATCCCAGAACATTGTATAGATTTGTGGTGATTGGCTTGGGTAGTGGGATGTGAGAAAAGGAAACGGAAACCCGCGAGTGGAAAATAATTGAATGACATGGTTTGCCAACAGGTATTTAGGACTGCATTCTGTTACCCTCAAATCCCAAGTCAGGCATTCCTATGAAATTTTCGGGACCCACCATAATGGTCTATTTTGTTCCTAATGGCCATTTCATCAAGAATAAGGCCTCCATAATAGCCCTCTTGAGGAATTCCATATTTTTGGTTATGAAATCCACTGTAGCATGTCGTTATTGACTCCAGATGTTTGATGTACAGAGTTTTTGTATTTTGATAATGTGTTTACACAAGGTAGAATAAGTTTTTTACTAAAACAAGTTGCCAGGGCCCCGGGATTTTGTTAGATAATGCTAATTGCATAATGTCAAAAACCCTTTTTTATGTAGTTTTTTACAAGAATTGATAAGTTGAGATTTTATAAGTGCAAGCTGTCCTTCTCCTAAAAGGGGCCACCCCTGAAGATACTGCAGATTTCATTGGAGAGTTGGGAAAAGGTTGGTGGATGTGGATGGTGGAGGAAGCGGAGGAGGCAGAGGAGGGGGAGGAGGAGGAGGTGGTGAACTTTCTGTTGACTGTACCAGACGTTCAGATTTTGTTGCAGTAGATTTAACGCTACATAGACTTTTGCAGTGGTGACATGTCACAGTTTCCCTTTTTGGAAATTTAAAGGAAATTTCATGCACTGTGAAAGTATGAGACTTTTATGGTAAAATTTTTTTGTAATGACATTTTCCCTTTTTATGTACTGGAATTTTTTCTGCGTCTAAGCCCTCACAAAAGCGAAAAGAGTTTAGAAACAGAATAATGAGTTCACTTTGAGGAAAGTAAATTCTATTTTGTCATGTTTAATTCTTTGTACTTTTTCCCCAAAGATATCTGAAATGACCCATCAACATTGATCAACACTTCCATCAGAATTTTATGACCATTCAAGATAAGGAAATATTTTGCAAAAACAACGGGAAAATAGTTCCTTATCAGAAAAAAATCATCTGGAATACACTTGTAGATGTCTTGCAAATTTGCAGGAGTATAACATCACATCTTGGAGCTAATCCTGATACACAAAAATTTTTTAGTAGTTTCCCTTTTAACTTTTTTTTTTTACACCCTTAAAGTGTTTGAAAAAGTGCCCAAATATCTGTTTACATCTGTTTTTAGGTCAAAATATTGACTGAAATTCACTGCGACATCTTTACTGGTACATATAATTTTGTTTTCAATGTAGTGCTGATGCAACCTGCATGTATAAAATTAATGGGTCAGAAAACTTTGATATATTTGTATAATAAATAAAATTATGTTTATGTTTTTTCTTTTATCAAAACTGCATTCAGTTGTGTATTTAAAGAATTAAAACCAGTTAAAATTAAAATTTTATTAGATCAGCATTATACTTCTAGGAATTAGAAAAGAAGTCATGTATGTTCATGTATTTAGATAGACATTTCTAGTCCTCTTTCAGTTTGTGTAAATCTGTATTCAGTAAATGAAGAACCTTGTCTCTTTAAAAATACTAGAAGGTATTACTGGAAAAATTAGGCCATTCCAAGTATTTACTAGGTTTAGAGTCCAGGGACGGATTGGTATAGAGGTTAATAACTTTTAAAACAAACACACACTAAAAATGTAAAAATACAAAAATTTGAAACACAATTTACTATTTTGAGATTGGCATCATTTTTTAAAAAGTTTTTTACACCAAATTATTTTTATGAATTAGTATTTTTATTTTAATGGAAGGAAATTTCTCCAATCTACAAGTATTCATTTAATGATGATGATATGGAACAATAAAAGGTGCTTCAAGTCTTGCAGAGGATTTTGGTTTTATTAATTTTTTAAAACATGCAGCAATTACCAATATTATCTGATATGTCATGCATTAATTTCAAATTTCTGAAGTTACTACATGTATTGCTCTCAGGGGGAGAGTTTTTTTTTATTTGATTGTTGTTTAACATCCCTCTCAAGAATTATTCAATCATATGGAGACACCACTACTTGCAAGTGGAGAGCTGCAAATTTTGTCCAATACTCAGCAATGGGCCATTGAGCAGGGAGGGTCTCTTTAACCCCTGCGACAGGACCTTGGTTTTCGGAGAAGGACCTGTCCCTACTCTAACCACTGGGTCACTCGGGTACCCGGGGTAGGGTTAATAATTTGATTATGTATTTTTTCTTTTGAGGGGGGGGGATATTAGGTTGACATGAATCTCAAATTAGCAATTGTGACCCAAGAAAATCTTGTTTTTAAATTTTATAGATGTGAACAACAACAACAACAAAAAACATGCATTTACTTGCATAATAATTACTTTATTTACAAACTGGATCCTAGTCTTGGGTAAAATGCTTCAATGATTTTTGTTAGAAACATTTATAAAATGTAGGATCATAATGGATGCTCTCAAGCTCTGCTGCTATAGTTAGTTATTAAGACCCAGTTGTCATTAAGCTCCTTGTATTGCCAAGAAATATACTATTGCCAAGAAATATACTTCGAAGAAGTCAGACATTAATATTTTTCATATTGTCTTTGGTTTAGAAGTATGTTTATCTGTTCAACATTAAGTATTTATTTTCATAATGAAAAATTGCCAGGTCCCTGTGAATCAATGTTAAATTAAATGTTTTATGAGTTTGGATCAACAGTTGACTTGATTAAACCTGTTGGCTATATATGAATAATTCTCTGTTGTGGAGATTGAATTCTTATGATTATGAACAAGGATGTATAAAAGTCACTCCCCAGTCAGGACGAGCAACAGGGGGAGTGAGGCTGCCCCCCCCCCCCCTTTTTTTCCCCAACATTACCTTTACTATTGAAAATGTTCATTGAAAGGGTTTTCCCCCCCCCCCCCCCCCCTTCTTACCACAGTATAGTGATATGAAGGAAAATGTAAGTATGAAAAAAAATTGGAATTGAAAGGAAGAGGCCTTGAAAAAATTTGGGCCCCCCCACCCCCCCCCACCACCACCACCACCACCACCACCACGAAATAGGATTTTGGAGTTTGAGCAGTTGGTTTTTTTTTTGTTTTTTTTTTTTGCTTGTCAACATTTACAGGTAAGTGAGAAAAAAAAATTCACTGGTTGCCCCCCCCCCCCACCCCCCACTTTAAAAAGCGATGCTACGTGCCTGCCAGGAACTTAACATAATCAATATTTTCCCCTAGTTTTATCAGTGTTTATGTCACAAATATATAATTTCTTCTAGTCCCCTTTAAAAAAATCTGTCTTGTATCCTGCACCATGAAAATATATTTTAATTTTTCTTATTTGGATTTTTTTTTTAAAAAAGAAAACAGTTTGATGTCAGGTATCTGTGTAACTTTTTTTTATTTCTGCTATAATGAGACGATTAGTGTATAATATTACATCAATACATTGTGAATTATTAAAGAAACGTAAATATTTTTAAATATGGTGTGATAAAAGCAATAATTACCAGTAGAAATGATCAACTTCCATAATTTCATTTCAAAACATTTCATTTATGAATTAAAATGCCGCCTTTTGAATATGTATATTGGCATTATATTTGGAAAAAAATTACCAATCAAAAAGGGATTGCCCAAGAATGTGTGATGATGTAAATTCCGGCCCCCTTTGGCGATTTTTCGCATATCTGAAGCAGTAATAGCAAACGAGGAGAGATTTTAATTAATTGCAAACGAAATGTGCTGATTTGGTTGAATAGGTCATAAGTTTAAAGTGAAGGACCTGCCGCTACAGGAGAGGATCGCAAAATTATCTTGTCATTCCGTTTCAAGCGAAAAATCGTGCTGATGTGGCTGGCCTAGAAAAATTCAAGATGGCGCGTTGGGTACCTTGTTTATTATAAGGTAAGGGTATAATTTTTTTATTAAAAGAAAAATAAGTAACGTCAGGTGCCTGTGCATTTGTGAGTAATTTTAAGATGAATTTAATCTGGTTTTTTTTCTTAAATCTGCTAAACAAAAAAAACATTTCTCATGCTCATACCTGGATATTACTACGTATTCTTTCTGGAGTAACACTCTTTGGAATTACAATAATACCTCTTTGAATGAGATTTCAAGAAAAAAATAAAGGAAGATATGAAATAAAAAAAAAAATAATCCAAAAAAAAATACGTTATATTAAAGAACGTTTACTTCAACATCCATGATTGTCTTAATCCTTTTTAAATGTACCTGTGCAGGGGTTTTTCCATACTTCTTGGCTTTTTTTAATGATAGGATCTTCTAGAGCAACCGGTTCATCTGCTTTTTTACTAAAAAAAATATAGTATTAATTCTCATATATTGGGGGTTATCAAAAAGCTCCTGGAGTGAGGCTATAAAATTAGTACTTTGTAGTCTGAGCTTACAAAATTTTTATGGAACATAAAACAATAAAAAATAAAGAAATGTTGAAAATTTTAGCCTGATACGTTAATTATTTCCCAAATGATTATAAAATAAAAACGACATTATGTCAACGCCCGGCGCCGTCGCCGTATTATGACGCCCGACAACGTCATTATCTTTCAATTCCTGCTTCTTCTACCTCGTACACTTATTTTGATGAGATTCACTGGAGCTGAGGCAGGATTCAATCCGTCTTGTTTATATGATTTTAAAATGTCATGAGCAGCGGCTTTAAATGCATATAATATTGCAAATGAATTTATACAATGGGACAGATCCTTGTTTGATTGTGCCAGCATATTTTGCTTTTTGGAGTTCAGTATCTACAACACATGATCAACGTCATTTTTTGACGTGATTGATTTTTCACACCTTGACTACAAATCGACATTAACTGTACATTCCTTTTCTCTCTGAATCTATTTGTCATTAAAAACAAATACTCTGGAGATATATTATTTCTCCGTAGTCAGTTTAAACGTTTCCTAGGTCTATGCCATTTTTTTCAGGGACAAAACTTTATAAAATGTTGGAAAAGAATACCCCTCCCCTCTTTTGACGTCATTTTCAAGCAATATTTGGACACTCCATGTAAAATGTACGATAGATTTTCATAGAACTTCTAGAGTGAGGTAAAAATTCCATATTTTATGGAACAATAATTTCCCAACACATACCTGAATTAACGGGATTTTTGGATGTCAAATGTTCATATCAAAATAGTTTTTTCTTAGTTACACCCACATCGAAAAAACGTCGTTTTCGAGGTTGCACCGCATGGACATATCATTGCTTACAAAAACATTACTAATTTATCAAAAAAAAATCAATTATTTGTAATTTATTCTATAGATAGAAAATATGATGCTCACTAGATATTTCAAAATTCATTGATGTACCTAAAGTGGTTTTAATTTCATGGCGGTAGTCCACGAACTTTTTGAAACCCCCTCGTAGAAGACTTGTCTTGGGATTTTATTTCTTACCTCTTTTTGAATTTATTGAAAATAGGAAAAAGTGATATCAATAGTACGTGTAACGCCATAATATTTATTTTTGATAAATTATCAATATTTTTATGTTTCAGACTCAGAACAGTTTAAAACAACACAACTAGTACACTAATAAGTTTTTTTTTTAATTTAATAACATTTAAAGCTTTCCGTTATTAAATTATACATGTAAGTGTCAATTTTAACTAATAACCATGAATACATCCCGTGTTTGGAACTCTACGTTTTTGAATAAATGTGGACGTCTTGAATTACTGTTTTGGCAAGGAAAGAAAAAAACTTGCAAATTCGAAAAAAGCTTTTGGTAATTTTGAAGGTGAATGTTTTATTCAAATCTGCTCAATGTGATGCAATATCTCTACGCAAGATTTTTTACTTCAATACATGTAATTTGTGTAGCTTGCTTTTACAAAATAATTTGTGTTGCTTTCTTTTACTTAAGTTTAATGAAAAAGAAATAAATTAAAATCTTCAATAAAAGGTTATTTTAAATTTACGCCAATAGAACGTTTTATCATTATGATATCTTTCATTCTTTTAATCAAAGTAATAAAAACTCAATATATCAATGTTTTGATTTAAACAAAATGTCCGTGATACTCACAAAAGTTCAGGTCTTCCTGGAGATCCTATAGGAGCGTAGGCTGTCAGTGTAACGCCAAGCTTCTTACAGGCCTCAAACAGCTCTTTCTGTGGCCAATATATGTGGCATTCCACCTGTGAATGAAAAGTTATCATTAAAAAAACGGAAATTATATCGAAAAAATGTTGAACATCTTTTATTTGAACAAACAATTGCTTTGGAGGTTTATTACTGAGTATTGGGGTTGATCAAAAGTTAATCAAATCACACATAATATAAAACAAAGTGAATGCGCTAGCTTACTTGGTTTGTAACAGGTTTGTGTTTTGCCACCTTGCAGATTCTTTCGATTTGTGAGATGCCGAAGTTAGACACTCCAATAGATTTAGTTAATCCGAGGTCTACTAGTTCCTCCATTGCCTGTAAAACGTGCGATATTTCTTTAATAATTTTATATGACAAAATCATAAGCAATTCATTTTTTCATGCTGTTTCAATTTAATAACGATTTCTTTGCCATTCATTTAACGTAAAGGTGGCTAATTGAGGTTTACTGAAAGTTGATTAAAAGATAATTAAAAGGTGATGAAAAAATTACAAAAGTTAAATAATTGTTTCATGAGTGTTTGATTAAAAGTTAATCAAAATTTGACTAAATGTTAACTGAAAGGTGATGAAAATAAACAAAAGATGACAGAAAAATTACTGAAAAGTTAACTAAACGGTGACTAAAAGTTAACTGAACGGTGACTAAAAGTATCCTCAAAGGTTAACCGAAAGGGGACTCAGAGTTTACTGCACATAGTGACTTTCATTTTACTAAAAAGGTAATTAAGGCCAATTGAAAGCTGACTGAAATTTACTGCAAAGTAAACTGAGACCTGACTAGAGTTTACTAAATGGTGACTTAAAATTTACTAATATGGCTCAAGGTTTACTGAAATGTGTCTGATTGACAGAACGTCATATATAATGTTGTACCTTCCATGTTCCCAAAAGGTCCCACTTGTCTGCAGCCTTCCAACCTCCGGCTTCATTTAGTGGAAAAACATTGTTGTCGTTACCATCATACTAAAAGACATTAATTCAAGCCAACATTAGGTATTTGATAAATTAGGATGCAGAAAGAATAAATAATAGATTGAGACTCTTAAATTCATTATTATTCATTTTAAATCTTATTTTCTTTTATACTTACCACTAAAGGTATTGGGAAATGAATCAGGTACAAATCTAGATATGATAACTGTAGTTTCTTCAGGCTTATTTCAATGGATCTCTTCACCAGTTTTGGGTCCATGTGAATCATTGGAAGCTGATATAATAAATTTTTGTTATACAAACACAAAAATACATGTTTAAGAGGAATGTCACTCTTTCTTCCATCTTGAAGCACATTTTCCATACCATATGCAGCTGTATATTTTCTTAATGATACAAGGATACCTTATAATTCCAATTAAATAATTATACCTATTAATTGCATTTAAAAATTTTACTTGAATATAAAAAATCATTCTGGTAACTAGTATATAAATAGCAAAAACTTGTGCAAAACTTTAAGTTTTTATAGCATTCATTCATGAAAAATTTCATTCATTTTGTTCTTAGATACCTTTGTAACAAAAAAAC
>NW_026924083.1:0-22801 GCF_032062105.1 Saccostrea cuccullata | reverse complement strand
CTAATCGTATAAACGAATTTAGACGTAGGGCTATGGCCAACAGATTTCCACCACAAGGTTTACCCAATGGCATAAACGCACTTCCTCTACAAGGAAGAGCCCCTGGAAGTCCTGCTGCCCGGCAGAGACCTAATAATGCAGTTAACCAGCAAGATTTACAAAGACTTCAAACCGACTTTGCTGCCTTCCAAGCAGGGCCTCGAAACACCCCACCACAGACTGGAATTCAACTTCCCAATACCCCGAACCTCCAAACAGCTCAAAACAATCCACTTGGGACAATACAAGCAGCTATGAGGCAGTTTCAGAGACAGGCAACTTTTAGAGCAGGAAGGCCATCGCCGGGAAGGCAAATATCAAACGTCATCTAAAATACTCAACTGACGTCATGAATGATTGCGTCATTCATTTTGTCATTTTTTGACACTACAACTTGGTTTATGTTATTTATATGTTATTTTTTTTAAATTAAAGTATTTAACAATATTTTTATTTTCTTTCTCTTTCTTGGAGGTACATGTATACACAATAGGAGACAATGTCAGATGTTCTATCCTTAGTCCATATGTTAACTTTGACAAAATATTTGGTACTTAAACTCATCATGATATAGAAAATTTACTGAAACAAGCGGGCAAGGTCTGACTGCATCTCTCACCGGATCGTGATAACAATTAAAACAAAAAAAAAAATCTTATACGAGACTTTGAAAAACTAAACTTGAATATATGTAACATATTGTGTGCATCATAAACCTTAAAATGTTTGTCCCTCACATAAAACAAGAACCAGTTTCACGAAAATAAGTACACTTCCAAGAAAACCCTGATATCAACATTCAACATAATCTAACTAATATTTGTGGAGATAAATAAAATCAACAACTACATGTACAATTTAGTTTTCAAATTATGCTTCACTGGTGTGCAGAAAGGTTTTCAAATAATGTGAATTATTCGGAAAATAATGTCTTTGTCGAGAAAGTAATATTATTTTTATATCATACACGTCATAGTTTATGTAAGAAAATAAATATCAAGTTTATAAACTTCAATGGGTATTGATTGGAACAGTCACGTGATTAAATCCTGTGAAAGCCGAAGCCCTTCTCAGAAGATTTGATCACGTACCGACCAATCTGATTAAAATCAGATCCTTTGATCCACTCACATAGATCGCTACACAAGGATCTGAAGAAACCCCATCCAGGTTCTTCTCCTGGTGACATTCTAATACAAATATTCATTAAAATTTTGACCAATCAGAATTGGTAATTAAACGACTTTCGGGAAAATGAATGTAGAAGTGAAAATGAGAAGATATAATCGTTTCGTACCAAACAAAGAGCTAAATAAACCAAGACAAAACAAGTACATATTATATTTCTGTACAGAAAAGGCAGTAGTCCTTCTCTTGGCCGGCTACGGAAATAGGTCACGGTTTTCCGTTCGTGTGTCATTGCGGTTTTTACTTCTGTAACTGAATTCCGAGATACTTCTAAATTCTTGGAAGTGAACGTTTGATTGGATAATTGAAAGGTCACAAGGAGACCCTGAATTGGGGTTTCTTCAGATCCTTGTGTAGCGATCTAAATGAGCGGATCAAAGTACTGTTAACCAACTTTTATTCGCGACGACTTTTAATCGCGTGCGAGAAATTTTCGCGAGGTTCGCCTCATCATCGCGAATATTTCTCGACGCGAACCGGTCCTTAAGGTATACCTTTACTCAGATGACTAAAAATT
Source organism: Saccostrea cuccullata (assembly GCF_032062105.1). NCBI lineage: Eukaryota > Metazoa > Mollusca > Bivalvia > Ostreida > Ostreidae > Saccostrea > Saccostrea cuccullata. Next base: position 21,057 of record NW_026924083.1, on the reverse strand, counting down.
ACACCGATAAGAACGAAAAACCACCTATTACACATTGTATATATATGATTCTTGTGTTAAATTTCAATTTCAAATAACAAGGCCAATGACCTACTTTTCATGCTAGTGGCCCCTGAGTATTTCTCTGGAAATATCCCAATTTTTCACACTATGACCAATGTTTTCTCCACTCACAAAATATTATAAGCAACAGAACTCTTTTAGTAATGAAATATTAAAGTTATAGAACAGCGTTGCTTTATATAAAGAAACGATGAGTTTAGGCCATAAACTTGAAAATTATTTTAGTCCGAATTTCCTCTGTCATATTTATATTTTTTCCCCATTTTTAATTAAGTATTACAATAATCTGACTGAAAAGAACTCTAGATTATTTATAACCTTAGGTTACTCCTGTCGCCCTTATTTTGATGGTATAAAATCTATATGGGGTCAATGATCAAATTATTGAGATATGTTGCCTGGAATTGTTTTTATTCATATTTTTGAATTTCATTTCATGGCATTCAATTATTTGAAATAATTTATGAACTTTAACACATGTAATATTTGCAAAATGATGTCTAAAAATACATTAAATCTTTACATTGTAATTAATATTGCAAGAAATAAAATAATTGACAAACTTTAAGATGAAATATTGAAAATTTAGCCCGAATTTCCTCTCCATTACGTAGATCTACATTGACTTTTGTTCATGTATATTTTCTTAAATAATGATAAAATATGAATTTTTCATTTGATATTAAGTTAAAACTTGGTTATTTTAGAACATAAAAAAAATTTTTTGATGTAACATACATGTATTATACTTTTAAAAATTTAAATTCCTATCTGTTTTCTGAAACCTGAGTAAACAACATCCTTAAATTCTCTGTTTACAATACTAGAGCACTGCTTAAGGAATTACACACTGCGTCTTCACTTAGCACAGAACGCTTAAACCCTCGTATATTAAAACCACTGTCACTATTATCTTGAATAAAAAAAATATATGAAAATCTTTCATTGAATTTAATCAATCTATCACGCAATGTTATAGGTTATTTTTGTTAGTAATATATACAAATGGTATTCTATTAGTACGCCATAAATACAAGGGAAACTCACAATTTTAATATGTACAAAAACCTTGGTGAATACGAAAACCGGGCACATACTATAAGGAATATGGGGGTATCCTCCATTTTCCAACATAAACCTCTACGGTTTAAAATGTTTATCCGCACCCCATCTCGCCGAACCTTTTGTTGAACAGTGTAGTATGGGTAATTCATGGCAATTATTAAAGTATTAATAATTATTTGCTTGGTTATGAATGAAAGTGTAGTAGGATTTTCACATTTAAACAAATTTTATTTCTGTTTGATGGTCAAGGAAAATTTTTCAGAACTACAGTTGTCAAATTTTTGTTCTGTTTCTTCTATCAAACTTTCCAAAACGATACTACACGGCTGTATAAAAAAGTGAACTCATTTCTTTGTGTATTTCATCAGTGATATTCCTGGAATTTCTTTTGTTGTATTTTTTACATTTGGAATCGTCCATCTTGTCTTCGAATCTTTTTTAAGGCTGAAATTATATATTATACTAATATTAAAAAATGTTTTAGTCCAAGCCTACACAACATACTGTAATATAATAACGGTACTATTGCTATAAAATATCTAATCCATATTAACTCCGAGAAACAAAAACATTAAATGATACAAATTTACTATAGGCTTGTGTAACAGCTAGAATGTTTAATTCTTGAGAATGCCAATAATCGGTACACACAAGTAACATCTTGAATAAACCAAAAACACCCATCCCATTTTGTATCAAATAAGACAAATTCCAATGATATTACTTACGTTCGAGTTCTATAAACAACACAAGCAATGGCGATCACAATTGCAAATGCAATACCAGAGGCGCATAAGATAGCAATGATATCAGTTTCTGAAAGTGAAGCTGATGACACTTCTATTGGAGCCATCGTTGATGTTTGTGGTGTTGCTGATGTTAAAGCAGAAGTTGATGCTCGGGGTGTAGTTGATACATGAGCTGAGGTTGACGCTGAGGATGTTTTCTTTTCTGAAGTTGAATAAGTTGTGACCCATGTGGGTTCCGTTGCTTCAGTTGATGTTGTTGGTATTTTCGTGGTTGATTCCAATATTGTCGTATTTTCAATGATCGGTTCCACTGACTCTGTTGGAGAGTCTGTACTCACTTCAGAAGTTGGTATACAATCTGGAAGAAAAGGAATTATTAGTAAGAGATTTATCTGGAGTGGTTGTATAATACATTTGTGAACAGGTAAATACTGTATATCAGTTAATTTTGGGAAAAACATCCACATCCAAAAATATAAAAAGAGTGCATTTGTTCAGGAAATGGAGAGCAAAAATGAGAAAGATTTTCCAATCTTCCTTCAAAGGCAGTGGACAATAAAGCTGATAGCGGAAATAGACGCTGAAAGAATTGACAATGGAATTTTGAATAAATCACGATATAGAAAACGCCTCCTAACGGTAGAAATCCAACAAAAAATTAATGTTAATTATGCATGAAGATTTCCATCCATTTCAGTAACATTATATCTTGGATATATTCAGGCCCCAGGATCATGAAACATCTGAAGATTCAGGAGGTTTCCTCCTCAGATTTTGAGCAGATTTTTGTGTACACCTCTATTTCAAAAATTCTAAATATTTTTTTTTTATTTCTTACAGTGAATTTGGATTCTATAATACTAATTAAACTATATTCAAATAAATCGCAAGCTGTAATTTCATACCGAAAACATTTAGTGAGGAACTATATTTTGTGGCGGAAGGTTTATTTTGGAAGAAAACAAACCCTTTTTTCTCTTTCTGTTGTATTCAGTATTGTAAAGGACATACGCAAGGTACCTTACATACTGATAATTTTTCAAGATATTCTAAATCTAAACTTATAATACTATTACATGTTCTTAGACAAAAAATCAGGATGTGATGACCAGGGGTACCGGTCTTGTGAAAAAATATCAAATTATGAAAATTTTTGCATTATTCAAAGAAAAATGTGCAAAAATTAAAAAAACAAATTCCAGATTTATTTTCATCAAAAATTGTTTTAGAAGAGGGGTACAAATCCATATATAGACATTAAAAGTATTGCAGAAAGGTCCTTCATTCAGTGGAACTCTTCAACTCAACTCAATAAAGTTCAAATTACGTTGCGTATGACCTTAAGTTTGGATTCCTATTTTTACATGCAACCTGCACACAGCTGATTTAATTTTGTGCAGTGAAATGTTCTATGTTCGTCCTAAATTATATACTTGTAGGAAATAAACTGTCATGAATTCTATCATTATATCTGGCAAATATATCGTGAAAGTCCACGGTAAAAACAGCCCAATTTAAGCTTAAAATTGACACCATTTTAATAATATGTAAAAATTAACATCACAGACCCTCACTTTTTTTCATATTCTGAATATATAAGATGATTTTAACAATTCAGATTTAATTCAGAAAAATGTTTTTACTGTCAAATGATTTTACTGTTTCTTAAATTTCTACCTCCAGCTAAAATATTTTTTGAGTGCAGAAAGGTCAAATAATTGAATATGTGAAGTAATGTGAAACAATTTTTGCTGTAACAAATATTAATGTGTCTATTCAAGATGAAGAAAGACTGTTTGTTCCAATAATTCAATTGGATAAAAAATACTAAAGGAAAACTTTTTTAAAAAATTAGTTATGTAATAGACGTAAATACAGTGCAAAAAGGTAATATTTATTGCCAAAGACCCCATTTTTGTTCTTTTATTTTTTTTGTTTGTTTTCTTGTTTTGATATTTTGTTAAGCTATGTGTGTAGATTCTAAAACTATACTTGAAAAAAGTTCTCAATACTTTTGATAACAGGAGCCAACCTTCTTAAGTCAAAATCTTTTAATTATACTTACATGTTGTGGAGCAAAATCAGATCAAAATTAAAATATGTTTCAATAAAGATTAACAAAAGCTAGAGTTGTTATTTGCCAATTATGAGATTCGTTCAATAATTAATAAACATTTTACATGCTATTGAATATTTGACTTAAGTCTAGGTGTGTTTCATAATCATGAGACCTGTTGTTTTACATATAAAACATGCCTTTGTTGAGTGACCAGTCACTCTGGTCTTGATCTGGATCACATATCTCACAACTGTTGAGCTGTCGTGGCTCCCACCTGAAGTAACATCTGTTTCTTATGAAGCAGAACTCTACAAAATATGTTGTTAAAAGTACACAACTTTCTTATTAAAGAGAAAACATTGTAAAATATAGGCTAGTTTGTCATCAGTTTAAATGGTGTATATTTGTTTTTTTTTATCATTACAGGGAAACTTATATGCTTGTTTTTGTAGCATGAAATAATTGTTCTTATTCGGATAATTAATATATATAGATTACGGAAGATTTCTTAAACAAAGTTTTAGGCAAATTAAAAAACAAAACATTTAAGCTTTATATTTGCAGTATCAATTGTAAATAAATACCTATTTACCATTATCAAGAGACCAAGTTGAGTTGCTGGAGGAAGGATTGCAAAATCTACAGAAGTTTGTACCCTGCACCTCTCCGCGAGCAAAACATACTCCGTCAATTTGACAAAGCCCTGGGAATAATCATACAATTCACCTCTAAAATTATTTTAAATCAATCGATAAATCGAATTAAAAATTTTGTGAAATAATGTGTAAACTTTCTCACTTTGTTCTGAACTACAGACTTCATAGCGAGTGTACATAATATATAATTAATTATTATGTTTGTTTTTGTTTTTCATAATAACTTTCAAATACATGTAATTTATACTTACTATACTGGAAGATACATGACAAAATGTGAAAAACGTTTATTTAATTTTTGATACTCATCTTGTTGAAATTATAGAACTCTTTAATTTGTCCTAAAATATTTTTTTTTACCTTCATTAAGTGTCCATCTATATCTATTATTAGCAACACTGCAGATGTCACACAAATTCTTTGGATTAGTTTCTCCATCAATAACACAACTTCCATCGATAAAACAGAAGCCATCCTATAAAAAATATCACAAATATTACATATTCATAAAAACGCCTTTGGAAATAATTGACATAATCGACTATATATTATTGCTATAATTTTGAACATTTCTCATGCTGGTGAATAATACGTCTGCACCTCTCTGAAACAACAACTTTGTCTGTCAAAAACAGTCTTGTGTTTACCTTAAATGTATAATATATATCCCCGCTATTGTTTTGGTACTCCTGGCAGAGGGATTGAAATGTGTACACATTAAACGTTTTTGTAAAACTTTTATCATCATTAGAAATGTTGAATTGAAAAAACGTCACCCATGGCCTAAGACTACTGTACTGCAAGGGGCAGAATCCCTCAAATAAGGTTCTTTCCTGTAAACCAATCTGATACGATTCTGTTGCTAATGACGCTCCATCTACATTGTACTTTAAAAAATACACACAGTGTATAAATTATAAAATCTCAAGATATTATGAATCATTATAATTATGATATCATAACATTTTTTTTTAAAACATACATACCACTACACCATTCTATAAAATACATGTATTACATCAATTTCGACATTATTGTTTATTCTATGTACGGATCTAGAATACTGTTAACTAATGTTTATTTTATGTATTTTTGTATGAGCTTGAAATTACTCTGACCAACTATCAATTTTTGAGATGGAGAAACAATATCCATTAAGACATAATCAAATTAATAGTTCAAGAAAATAAGGTTGTAAGAGCAGCGTAAATTTCTTTCACGCGAATAAAAGTTGTCTTTTATGCATGTATCGATGGCAATTATGTTTAAAAGTGCATACGCAATGTTTTTGAAATACGAAATATGAACGAAGGTGAAAAAGTAATAAGAAAATAAATCCTCTCTGTTGAGTGTGTTTCATCTCATTTTTGTTTCGTTTCTATATTGCTTTCTTTTCAAATATGCCATTTCGCGAACAAAAACCCATTAATGGTCTTGTCTAAGATTACCTTTGTACAATAAAAGTGAATAAAAATTATTACCATCAACCGCGTCATGTAGCAGAACGTGTTCATGTTTTCTAAAAAGTATTTTCCATATACTGTAATCTCGTCACAGTTTTCTTTTGATTTGTCGCAGAACCCGAAATCCGAAATGTGAGTGATTGTAGGTGGAGCAGATAAATCAAAGGAACAATCACTACCTGCATAACCTGTGTAGCAGGTACAGTTACCTGGAAATATTAAAGATAATTATGAGTATATAATTAAACTTTTATAGTTTGACAGATTTCATTAATTTAGATTTGAATAATGTTTTAAATATAAGGTTTTTCAAAGATTACATGACTTAACTTTCTATGTATTCTTCAGATTCTAGTGTTTGACAGAATGGTAAAACAAAACCCGGAAAGCAAATAAAAAAGAAGGTAGGTCAGTAAATCAACATGAATGGGAATAAACCTTCACTCCTGAATACCTAATTTAGTCAATAAGTGTTATCAAATTTCATTTAAAAAGATCATTGAGAAGTGAAGTTTTTATCTAGGAAGCAAGATTTGCAGTAAATTATGAAAAAAATTGAACTTTGAACCAATACAGATCCAGCAAAGATTCCCTATCTATTGAAGAATGATACATTATCAACAGATATTGCTTATATAGAAAATTGGTTTTCTCAGAATCAAATGGGTCTAAACCCTACAAAATATCTTTTAGTCGGTACGTATTTGAGGATTTGATATTTTTCTGAGAATGAATTTGAACTATCCGTATGAAAAAAAACTAGCCATTTTTACAAATGAAAAATTCACGATGTTTCTTTAAATAATTCATTAGTGATTTATTTGTAAAAACTTGGTAAATATATCTTGGTAAGAAGCAATTTTATGATATATATATATATATATTAGAATCGGTTTTGATTGAAATGCTAGCGATAATCATTTTAAGGTTATCAACACCCTCGCCAATAATCTCAAAATTAAATCTTTGCCAAAAGTTCTGGACATGCAGCATTATAGATGCTCCCCCTGATTCATCTTACAGTTTGTCCTATATTTCTAGGTTATTTCCTTGTATAAACTTGTAATACCTGAATTGCAAATACCGTTTCCACTACAGTTCCACGGACAAAGTGTCTGAATTTCATAGGTCACCTCGGGGTTCTCTTCCTGAAACGTGGAATTGACTAAAATGAACGCTGAACAAGTCTGCAGTATCTCCTCTAGGTGTATTTTCGCCAACTCAGTTATACCAGTAATCTAGAAGTAAATAAAACAAGAGGTTCATGGACCTTGTAGGTCACCTGTGTATCATTTAACAACTTTCCAATTAAATTTGATTCGTGTTTTAAACCAGAGGCCATGAAATTCAAAATTTTATAAGAGGCACCATTTCTAATCCTTACCATAAACTAAGCATGCTCAATTTTGATTTCCAAATTTTAGAAGAGGCAACCTTCATCATTATAGTTATGTACATATTTCATCGGCTTTATACCCAGAAGCAGAGGAAAAGATTTTCACTATATTATCAAGGGAGCCCCTTCATAACACAAAAACCTCTGACTCTGGGGCCATGAAATTCAGTTTTGGAAAAGGCAACCCTTCTTATCATAATATGCATTTAATTTGTTTGAATAGTACCGAGGAACAGAGGAAATGATTTTCAAAGAAATAATGCATTTTCACTATATAATCAATAGAGCCCGGCACTTACACCAAAACCCTTGATCCTAGGCCATGAAGTTAAAACTTTCAGTAGAGTTCTCAGTATTTATTACAATTATGACAACGCTTTGACTTCCTGATGCCTAGGAGTAAAGAATATTTTTAAGATTAAATTGTATTAATTAAGTACTGTTCCGTGTAAGAGTCAGGCAGGGTCGCATGTAGGGGTTACACACTTAAATTTTGAATCTGTTTATTTCTTCTCAATTTTCATTCAAATTAAACATATTTAAATATTTGAATAAGAAAAAGTTCATTTCTTTTGTATATTTGTGATATTTACACTCAAGTTATATTGATGGATTTGGTTAAATTCCTATATAATATCATTAAAATTCATCCTTTTTGTATCAATAAAACACAGAAAAACATTATTGCATATAGTTTTCCATGATAAAAATATTTTCACCTTAGTATATGCTTTTATATAAAATTCTTGATTTTATGTGTTTTCTTCATGCTATCAAGTATACAGCTTCCAAAGTTAAGCCCTTCCTCACATTTAACTGTAAGAGTTATCTCCCATTTCCCATAATGCAACAGGGCATCAGTAATGGATGCCTCCATTGAAAAATGTTCTATCAGTGTTTATACTTCAAATTGCTGTTCTTTTTCACCTTTCCATCCATCAGAAAAAAATTTGATTAGATTAAAAGACTGTAAGAGAGGTATTGTATCGCATCTGTTGAAAAATGGGATTCGATCTGGCATGAAAGGAGAGGCTGATGTGTTCAGTGAAGCAGACCTAATATGTAAGCGTGTGGGACTTTTCACTGTTGAGGAAACATTTACGGTATGTCCCTATCACAGAGACTTTCTTGGTGTACATTGGCGCGCCCAGACCACTTGTCAGTATCCTAACCACCAGGGAAATGCCAAGCCGTATCGGAGTTTCAACTCTCTTATGTAGATATGGCAAGAAATTGGTACTGCGTTTTTAGGTGATACTTTTGTACCCTAGGGTACACCCTTATTAAATGTATGGAGAACAGGTTACAAAAAGGGTACACTATTTATTCCTACTGAAAACGAAAGTAGATGCTTCCCAGTGGAAGGAAGACTGTAACATCTATATAAGTAAAATTAAAAATAATGTAGCCGATGCTCAGGGTACAGTGGGTACAAAGGGTACACATGGGTACAGCAGGTTACAACACTATAAGAAATGGATACAAGGGTTAAGAAGGCTGAAATTTTCTATGTTAAAATTAAAAATAATGTAGCCGATGCTCAGGGTACAGTGAGTACAAAGGGTACACATGGGTACAGCAGGTTACAACACTGTAAGAAATGGATACCAGGGTTTAGAAGGCAGAAATTTTCTAAGTTAAAATTAAAAATAATAAGGCGGATACTCAGGTACAGTGGGTACAAAGGGTACACATGGGTACAGCAGGTTACAACACTATAATAGATACAAGGATTTAGAAGGCAGAAATTTTCTATGTTAAAATTTAAAAAAATGAAGCGGATGCTCAGGGTACAGTGGGTACAAAGGGTACACATGGGTACAGCAGGTTACAACACTGTAAGAAATGGATACAAGGGTTTAGAAGGCAGAAATTTTCTAAGTTAAAATTAAAAATAATAAGGCGGATACTCAGGTACAGTGGGTACAAAGGGTACACATGGGTACAGCAGGTTACAACACTATAAGAAATGGATACAAGGGTTTAGAAGGCTGAAATTTTCTAAGTTAAAATTAAAAATAATGGAGCCGATGCTCAGAGTACAGTGGGTACAAAGGGTACACATGGGTACAGCAGGTTACAACACTATAAGAAATAGATACAAGGATTTAGAAGGCTAAAATTTTCTAAGTTAAAATTAAAAATAATGAAGCGGATGCTCAGGGTACAGTGGGTACAAAGGGTACACATGGGTACAGCAGGTTACAACACTGTAAGAAATGGATACAAGGGTTTAGAAGGCTGAAATTTTCTAAGATAAAATTAAAAATAATAAGGCGGATACTCAGGTACAGTGGGTACAAAGGGTACACATGGGTACAGCAGGTTACAACACTGTAAGAAATGGATACAAGGGTTTAGAAGGCTGAAATTTTCTAATTTAAAATTAAAAATAATGGAGCCGATGCTCAGGTACAGTGGGTACAAAGGGTACACATGGGTACAGCAGGTTACAACACTGTAAGAAATGGATACAAGGGTTTAGAAGGCTGAAATTTTCTAAGTTAAAATTAAAAATAATGGAGCTGATGCTCAGGGTACAGTGGGTACAAAGGGTACACATGGGTACAGCAGGTTACAACACTATAATAGATACAAGGATTTAGAAGGCTAAAATTTTCTAAGTTAAAATTAAAAATAATGAAGCGGATGCTCAGGGTACAGTGGGTACAAAGGGTACACATGGGTACAGTAGGTTACAACACTGTAAGAAATGGATACAAGGGTTTAGAAGGCTGAAATTTTCTAAGATAAAATTAAAAATAATAAGGCGGATACTCAGGTACAGTGGGTACAAAGGGTACACATGGGTACAGCAGGTTACAACACTGTAAGAAATGGATACAAGGGTTTAGAAGGCTGAAATTTTCTAATTTAAAATTAAAAATAATGGAGCCGATGCTCAGGTACAGTGGGTACAAAGGGTACACATGGGTACAGCAGGTTACAACACTGTAAGAAATGGATACAAGGGTTTAGAAGGCTGAAATTTTCTAAGTTAAAATTTAAAATAATGGAGCTGATGCTCAGGGTACAGTGGGTACAAAGGGTACACATGGGTACAGCAGGTTACAACACTATAAGAAATAGATACAAGGATTTAGAAGGCTAAAATTTTCTAAGTTAAAATTAAAAATAATGAAGCGGATGCTCAGGGTACAGTGGGTACAAAGGGTACACATGGGTACAGCAGGTTACAACACTATAATAGATACAAGGATTTAGAAGGCTGAAATTTTCTAAGTTAAAATTTAAAATAATGTAGCCGATGCTCAGGGTACAGTGGGTACAAAGGATACACATGGGTACAGCAGGTTACAACACTATAAGAAATGGATACAAGGGCTTAGAAGGCTGAAATTTTCTAAATTAAAATTAAAAATAATGGAGCTGATGCTCAGGGTACAGTGGGTACAAAGGGTACACATGGGTACAGCAGGTTACAACTCTATAAGAAACAGATACAAGGGTTTAGAAGGCTGAAATTTTCCTGCATTGAGCAAGGTTTAAATTTAGTCAAACATCTGTTTTTGTCTTAGTGCACGAGCAAAATCCTTTGGTGCACGAGGTTTGAAGTTAGGGAGGAATGACAAAAAATAACTTAAACAAGTTATTATTTTAATAATTTTATTGAAGCTTTTTTGGAAAAATAACGTGTTTGAGTTACTAAGGCTGGGAAGAAGTAGGTCATAGCAAAGAGAAGTAATTCATTGAGACTCATTTGAGTTATTTTTGAAAATAAATTGTTCAAGTTATGCCCCTGACTGATAATGTGACTGATACTTTAAGGTCTACTAGGCCGATGTGGACCCATATCTTGGGGCATCGCTCACACTACAGATTACCTCCAATTACCACTACGTCTATGGCCACCGGCAGGGAAATGTGAATATGATTTTGGAAACCTGTGTCAAAAAAGCCGTGCCGTATATACCATATACGGCGTCACAGGATCTGTGAATTTGTTTAGATCTAGGTCATGGCCTTTAGAAAATCCCCAGATGTAACTGTGGATGACAAAATGGTGACTGAAACCAAACTAACCTCCCATTGCTTTACATTAATGCTTAGTTTTAGAATTTTGAAAGTTAAAAATCTTACATGAATATGTCCATTTACTTTCTGTTAAAGATTTACTTTATCAGTTACAATCCATGCTTAGTTTTAAATTAAGATTTTAATGATAATGTGCAATATTCAATTGTAATTTAATCTAGTAGCTAAGTTTGCACAATCTGAGAAAGAATTTAGTTAAAATAAAACTTTCACTAAAACAGTGATGTCACAAAATATAAACTATAAAGGATTAGTGAAAGTCATTCAAATTAACCTAAACTCTTTCATCATGTTCATTGTCAACATTGCAATACAGGAAGATCATGAAAATTGAAAAATTGACTTATTTATTCTAGATTACACTTACTGCATTTAGTTCAAAAGTGATGAAATTATCCCAGACTGACATATATACAATTCCATGCAACTTAAACATCTATTAGTTTAATATTCTTTAACTAGAGTAAAAAAGACATATTCTCTGCTCATGACCATGAATCCCTCCAATTTCATATTCAAATAAAGGAAGTTATGATTGAGCATGCTCAGTAAAAAGCCGTGAGATATATAAATAAATAGTTTTAAGCAAAACCCGCCAGAGTTAAAAACCCTCTACCTGGGACACGGATTCTGTGCCTCCACATGGGTTTCTGTGAGTAAGGATTCCTCACTTTCAGACACAGAAGCTGTGTCCGTGTCTTGGACATGCAGAACCCGTGCGTCTTTTTAAAATCCCGTGCGGATTCCGTGTCTTAGCCAAGCCCAAGCCGTGCCTATTCCGCCTCGAACTTTTGTACAGGAAGTTTTGAAGAGGCTGGGTTGTTTTGCCATTTTAGCTCAGCTGAGCTGAAAGCCATTAAAAAATCATATTCTCAAGAACCAATGGGTCAGAAAAGCTGAAACTTATGTGGAAGCATCCTGGGGTAGTGTAGATTCTAAATTGTTCAAATCTAGACCCCTTAGGGTGGGGCCATAGCGAGTTGTATAACATTACATTGCAAAAACCTAAAAGCTTCTTGAGATATGAATTAAATTACTTCAAATTGCCATGAAAATTAACTGATCAGAAATTTATACCCACGTAATGTATAAATTGATAATCTTGACCTTGCAATTGATGTTTTCAACCAAAATAAGAAGTCTCCTTATATTAGACCAAAAGAGTTATGGTATGGGATCGGGGGATTATCCCCACTTTCAAAGGACTTGAACAGAAGTATGTTTTAACTTTGCGAAGTTTGCTGCTAGAACTAAGCATTCACAGACACACCCTTTCAAAACTTCTACCCTTTCGGGCACATGACATTTGTATTTTTTTTAGGGATGGCAATTTGTAACCGGTTAACCGATTACTCAGTCGGAACGATTGCAATCGGTTAGAAAATCTGTAATCGGTTACTCGGAAAAAATAAAATTTATGTAATTTTGAACCAAATTTTGATAGAAATTCATTTTTGAAAAAAAAAACTTTGGACAAATGTTGATAATTCAGCGTTTTCAGAAGCTGACTTGGATGTTATTATCGTTCTCCGGATTGATATTATAAGGTAATTAGCCATTGTGTGTTTGAAGTGATAATTATATACTGTTAAAACACCGCAAGTCGTTACCCTGACTGTCCTGTATTTCTTTAATGATGATTAAATCACCGTCGAGAACTGAGATTTAGTATGTTTTTTTTTACAGTCATCTATCGAATAAATTGCTAAACAAACTTTGTAAATCAAGTGATGAATACTAAGTATTAATTATGGTGACAACACAACTGGTGACAACTGGGAAAATATCAAATGAATGATTTAATTCTCAGACATGATTTTTGCTTTTCTTAATTTTTCCCTATTCTTTTTAAAAAGTCAAGTACAATTACAGTATTATATATGTAGACTTTATCAGTCTTTTTGTGTATACAATAGATCTACATACTATGTACATCAAGAAAATGCGTATTTTGATACGGTTAACCAGTTAATCTGTCGGAACGTCTTGCAGTTAACCAATTAGCAATTGTGTATTCGATTAATTGCCATTCCTAATTTTTTTTAAACATTGTTCCACCTTTATACGTTTACTTTATTTTGCACTTTATATGGCATCGATCCCAGTTATTGTTTTTTTACTGTACTTTTCTACTTGTCAATTATTGAATGAAATTTAAAAATTATTCCTTCGTATCGAACACGTGAGAACAATTAAAAAAAGGCTTTGCCAAGGACTGCTCCAAGTTAGTTGCTGATCTGCTGTGTATAAAGCTTTCTCACATATATGAAATAAGAATGTCATGCCAGAAAAAATCCCAAATTCGCGACTACAGATATGAAAATGCTAAAAGGAGAAGTTAAAAAAGGAAATTTTTTAACATCTCATGCACAGCTATACATTGTTTTAAGCGGAGAGCATAACTGGTTGTAATCTCATGACCGTGGAGGAGCACGGAGGGGGGGGGGGGGGGCTTAATAATAATGTTTTGTTTGTGTCCCCTCAATAATAACGCCCTAGAGGAAAATAGATGCAACCACGCATCTATATAAATAACACTAACAAGTGTTTCCATTTATTTAAAATATCATTTTTCAAATTCTATTTTAAAGGTACTTAGACACAGATATGAAGTTATTATTTTCTCTATAATATTATGACTTATATATTTTAATAGCATTTCACACAAAAATTAATTAAAAATCTTATTTCATTTAAAAGATATTAAAATTTCAAATTTTTTGGCAGGTTTGATTGACACATCCTTACTAGTAGTTCATTGAATTTTCTCTCCCCAAACACATTCTCTCTTTCCATAAGAAATTTTGGATATGCAGTCTCAATATTTAGTTTCTTCCTAAGTCATCGATTTACCTTTCCTAAAGTTACGAAATAACTTAGGAATATCTTAAGATAAGACAAGGTTAGTGAAACAGATAAGTAATGACATAGGAAAAAGTTCCTTCCTAAGATATAACTTAGTCCTAAGTAGGCTTTGTGAAACAGGCCCCTGGCATTTTCATCATGATTTCAAAAGCATGCACACAGTGCCTGAACAATTATAGTAGAAATACAGTGGGGATTGTAAATTTAGGTTTGCACCAATCCAATATGGGGATTTTGTTTATTATACCCCCCGCTTGAAAATAGTATAGTAAATCGGTATTTCAGTCCCATCCGTCTGTTACGCTTTGGGGTACCCATCTCTTATCCTTTTTATACGCCCGTCTTAAGACGGGACGTATTATGTTATAGGCTTCGTGTCCGTCCGTCTGTCTGTTAGCTTTTTCGTTTCCGGCTCATAACTTTAATACTACTAGGCCTAGGATTATCAAACTTTGTCATCTGATGCATCTTGGGTAGAAGGTGTGTCGCGCACAAAAAGTAGGTCGCTCTGACCTTTAATTAAGAAGTTATAGCCAAATATGGAAAAATCCTTTCCGGCCCATAACTAGAAAACTATGAGACCTACAGTCATCAAACTTGGCCAGTTTATGCATCTTAGGTAGAAGGTGTGTCGCGACCTATTTCAAGGTCACTGTGACCTTTAATTTAAGTGAATTTTTAAAAAAAAATATGTCTTTTTACTATTCATTAACACATCCCAAATAATGTAAGAGTGTTGCACTGTTCGTATTAAAAAAGTGTTAAATCAAGAAAATACTTATTTTTTTTAAGCATATACTTGACAGCAATCTATAACAAATATAATGTATGTCAGAGAAATCCTGCCTCTCCCATGAGTGTAATTATCAAGCACTGGTCAAGAAGAATTTTGATAACAGAAAATTGCATGTCAAATTAGAGAGAAATTAATGGGATTTGAGTGCGAGGAGCTAACTGACAGAGCATTGGTGTTATCTATATCCCTTGAGTATTGGGCAAATGGGTAAGCCTGTTTGATTAAAAATAGCTCTTGTTGGCTAGCTTAAATGAAAAGTAATTAAAACTAATTTGATTTTGCATAATAGACTAATCTGATATTATGTAATATTTTTAATTTAAAAACTAATTTTATGGGGTGGGGTGGAATCAGCATGTCCATATGGATTACATATTAAAACCTGTCGGACATTAAATCTCAACCAAAAAAAATCTTTGAATATTTTATATGTTTTTAAAAAGAGAAAGTGCAGACCCATTCATCTCTTGGTAGTAATGAGTAGACAAGCATCCAATTAAAGATTAATTAATGAGTTCAATGTAGGAAGGCTAGCTGTCTCAGTCTTATCTGTACCCTTTGGGGATTAGACAGATGAACTGCTGGTCAGTTTATTATAACATATGTCATTTGATGACCAGCCTTTTCTTTTCAAAATTAATTTGGTATAGATTAAGTTGTTAAGACTAATTTGATGATGGGCATTTGACAAGGTCTAACACAACCAGCACAGAAATCTATCAGTGATGTAATATTTATTATAATTGATGCCTACATCACAGGGGATGGATAAATATTTTAAGGAATGGAAAAATCATCGAAATCTGAGAATCAAGGTTGATGTGATTTTCTTGCACCTAAACTGTTCAAAAAATTGTATTTTTTGACGGGCGTATCATGCTGTGGCGCGGCACTTTATTAACTCCTCTCATACCACTGAAGGAAATTTAGTGAAACTTTCTCAGAATCTTTATTACATATTGCCATTGTGCACCTCCTATTTTACTTTTTGATCTGATATATATTTTGGATTTTCCAGAGGAAAACAAGGACACAGCCATTTTATTCATATGGGGGGGGGGGGTATCATTTAGTGAGCTCATTGCTCACAGTACCTCTAGTTTTTTAGCAGTTTTTATTCATTTCTTTCTCAGTATTATGAAACCTAGCTAAAACATTTAAATTCTAAAACATAATCTTATCTGAGGTTGATTGAATATCTTAGTAAAAAAATAATTTTCCTCTTTCTCTCTATGTTTTGTTTGGCTATATTTATAAGTTCTTGTTTCCTGTCGCAAAGAAAAAAGTGGAGAAGGAGACATGGAGTCACTGATATAAATTTATATCTAATATTGTATAAAGTTCTAACAATATAAACCCATCAAATCCCACCAAAATTTAATTAAGTTTTCATAGTCTTAAAAAAGATTGGGAATTTTTTCCACTTTTTTTTTGTGTTATTAATAACTTAAATTTAATTCTTATGTTTGTAAACTATCATTATTGGTGGACATATAATTATGTACAATACTGATATGCGTATCACATGAACATCGCTCGCTCTTGTTTTTGTTTTTGTTTTTTTTTAACATGTTCTGGCTTAAGGAAGAATGCCACACCATTTTATTTGTATATATTTTTTTGTAAAACTTAATTGTAATAAAATGTTACTTACATGCCATAGGTGCTTGATGTTTTAAACTTATTAATTTTTATACAAATATTCCAGTTACTTTGTATAATACATAGTGGATTTTTTATTTATGAAAAATAGGCTTAATTAAAACATAAAGTGCCAGTGTTACATGCTGTAGTAAGGAAGGGGGTCACATACTTTATAAATTTAACAAATGAATCAATATATTTTTTTCTATTTTCTTATTCAAAACCTTTATTCCAAGGGGGGGGGGGGGATTGTGAAAAATATGTACATGCAATGTAGACCAAAATCTGGTTCAAAGTAATTGTGAACCCTATCTCCTCCAAACAAGTTTACCTCATTGCAAATTGAAAGACCCCTTCTACTTTTCACAC
The DNA here is from genome assembly GCF_032062105.1 of Saccostrea cuccullata. Classification (NCBI taxonomy): domain Eukaryota; kingdom Metazoa; phylum Mollusca; class Bivalvia; order Ostreida; family Ostreidae; genus Saccostrea; species Saccostrea cuccullata. The sequence continues at coordinate 3,876 of NW_026924083.1, read as the reverse complement.
CTTTCCTGGACATGACAAAAGAACTGTATATTTCTTGTATATTCTATGCGAATTGGAAGGTTTTACAGTTTGACACCTGGCCAGGAGAACAATAAACATGCGACTTCATAGGTATGTGTATACCAGGTGGATTATCACCTGATCTTCCTCAGATTCTACCTTAGATCTGATTTATACAGTACACATACAACAGCATTTCAGTTGACCCCCACCCCTCCACAACATATTTCATTAATTTTCTTTTTTGCACAACTGCCTCTATATGTCATCATTTGCTTTAAATATAAAATTAGCTCATATCCTAAAGTAATCCCCAAAAAGTAGATGAACTTTATTTATAAAAGTAATCTTATTTGTTAACTTTAATTTTTTCTTTTTAATTAAATTAATATTTATTGTCAAAATTTCTGTTTACCAAAAATTATGCAGTATTTATTATGATCACATGATATATGATGATCTAAGACTACTTGTATAAAAATAATTAACAAATCAGAGGCGGCAGCTAGGCCAGAGGCATATGCTTTTAAATTCAAAATACTTGTAAATTTCTCTTCTTTCCTTCTATTTTCTACTTAATAATCATATTCTCTTATTTTTATGATACCTATGTAAATTGGCAGAAGAATAAAATGCATGCCATATATAAAAACTAACACCTAAGTTCACCTGCTCGTTACATATAGCTGCAAGACTGCAGCTCTAATAAGAAAAATTGGGATGGAAAACCTAGAGCTACAGTGCCATCTATTGAAAAAAAAAAGTTTTACAAGTCTGTTATTTCTCTATTTCTTTCTCTGTTTACATGCATTTAAACTAGCTGCCACCTAAAAATTTCACTAGCTTTTCCTAGCATACTTGATTTTGCAACTTTATAATTCCACTGCAAAACATTTCCCAAACCCAATGTTTACATACCTTCTGAGCCTTAAATTTAGAGTATCAAAATTTTCACAGATTTATATGCATGTTTTACCAGGGTTCATGTATATACTGCCATATTTTAGAGCTACATTGAAAGAACATATAAATGTCCTATGCCGAACCTGATCTAGAATTTAGTTTAATTTAAGGAAAAAAAGAAAAGAAAAATAATTTCCTCTAATCCAAAGTACTCGATCAATTCAGGAGACTTAAAAAAAAATCAGGTCTGTGGATCCGTAAACCAAGAAATAAAAAAAATGTCACCTTATATATGATCAATCAGAAATTTTGAATCAAGTCAAAAAGTTTTATCAAGATTTATATTCTAATACAGATTATAAACTGATTGATATTGATTTAGAAGAAATTATTAACTCAACTGAAATTCAAAAATTAGATAAAATCACCTCTTTGATTAAGAAAAAGATATTGAAGAAAATGAAGTTTTACAAGTTTTAAAAAATATGAAGAATGATAAATATCCTGGAAGTGATATGGTAAAGCTTAATTTACAACTGAATTTTTTTAAATTTTTCTGGAGTGATCTTTAAGTCTACATACATTATGCGAGCTACAAATTGTATATTGTCAAAAAAAAAAAGAAATTCCTATTTCACAAAGACTAGGGATAATTTCATGTATACCCAATGGGAATAAACCCAGACAATTTTTGAACAATTCGAGACAATAACTCTACTAAATTACAGAATAAAATATACTCTAGATCTTTTGATTTCAGACACTCACACTGAATTCCTAATAGGAAGATATTTGGGTGAAAACACCAGATTTATTAAATATGATTTAATGGCATACACAGAAGCTAAAAATAAACAAGGATTGTTGGTTTTAATCGATTTTGAAAAAGCTTTTGATTCAATTTCATTGTTCATGGTCTTTTATTTATAAAGTATTGAACTATGTTAATTTAGGAAATAATATAATAAATAATTAATTGGATAAAAATTCTTAATACAAATTTTAAAGCATCTGAGTTTTGCAATGCAGATTTTTATCAGATAAGTGACATATATTATATTCGTGGTGATGGGAGGGGCTTAAATAAAAAAAATCTCTGTGCTGGTAAAAATCTCAAATCTACCAGCCCATATGATACTTGATAGCAGGGACCTAGCTACCCATGGTATATACTTTTGTTAAAAAAAGGTATTAAATGATCTGTTCAAAGTACTAGTACTGTTTACAAATATATTAATAAAGTTTAGCTAAACTTGTTTAGAAATTACTAGTATATAACTTTAATTTACTAATCAAAATTGAGTTGGATAAGATAAATACAGTGTATATGGTAATTTAAATTAGTCTGGCCTGAAATGGAAGTAAATGATCACCCAATCCTACATGATCACAATGATTTGATCAGTTTGTGTATAGTACACACCATCAGGTACTGTTAGTAGAGTTTGTGTTTGTCAGACAGAGTGGGGGTACAGGTAAATCATTTGCGATACCCTGGGTATACAGTATCAGGTGTGTCATGCAATGCTCAAGTCTGGAATATAATTATCAGTGTAGCTAATTATAACTTCAAGAATCAGGACTATTATAATCATAATTAAAGGTAAGAAGCTGACTTATACCCTCTTAAATACTTACATGAGTGTGGTTGTTTTTTGTAATGTAGACCTTTGAAGCCATTAGGTCATGATCATGCTAATATGAATCAAACACTTTAAGTTATGAAAATGTCAATTGTTGTGATTTTGTAGGCATATAGTTTCCTCCGTACCCTGTTCAAATTCTAAAATCAAATAGTTTTAGGATAAAAGTAGAAAAGGTGTTATTACTGTTAATCATGTTAATAAGTAACCACTGTACCCATTGTAACCCGGCTACATTGACAGTCCTTCAGAAATTTTCTACTTTCATTTTCCAATGGTTTTGTACTGTACCCTAATTGTAACCTTATTGGTAAAGGATAAATAGAGGTGTACCCTAGGGTACAAAAGTATCACCTAAAAACACAGTACCAATTTCTTGCCATATATGCTCTTATGTCTAAGCGGATGGTTTCCGAGTTTGGTACTTTAGTGCCTATAGGTTCTGGTAAGTTAATTTATATTCCCTAAGATAATTTAATCTAAATAAAAAAAAAATCACAATCCTACAGTTTAATATCTTAATTTTTGAAGCTGTTTCCATGAGACAAGGCAGGGGGGGGTGTCTCTATATTAGCTAGTATATGTATAATGCAGTGATTTTACTATAAAATCCTATTAATTTTAGCTTCTGATTTAATGATGCAGTGGTCATAAAAATCTAAAGATGCTAAATGGAAATCCTTTTATTGTTTGTTGAAGTAATCATGGTGATTAATAAATATGATAATTTAATTATCAAAAATCAGGGTTCTCAAATCCCATACAATCATGTTTAAGTGTATTTATTATATGATTTAAATGAATGTTTAAGTTTTAAAAATACATTCTTTTAAAATGACTAAAGTATACATGTAGACTAATTATGCATGTAAACATACTAGACAAATTGATTGATTTGATCAGTTCATGTTCTGATGATAATATTTTCGATTTAGATGTCAAATGCATTTTAGACCCAAATTAATACATGTAGTTCTTATGTGCTACATCTTCATAATGTATTTAACCACACACACACACACATATATATATAAATAAACAATAAAATAATTATTGAAGTTGATTGCAAGTTAAGCATTGTTAAGAATAAAAGGAGCAATGATAAATCTTTTAAAATTAATTTTAGGAATATGCAGAAAATGTCATGGAGATTATTTGAAGCTTCCTTCATCAATTGGAGAGGTAATGAGTCCAGTCATATATTTCAAGAGCTCTTTCACATCTACGAATTACTTGTATTTTTCTGTGCCTTCTTGTACGTGCCTCCTTGTTGAGTGAAATAAATTGCTACATTGTACTTCCATAGTTGCATATTTGTGATAGCAACCAC
>NW_026924082.1:0-23094 GCF_032062105.1 Saccostrea cuccullata | reverse complement strand
AACATGCTTCCTCTTTGAATTATCAAATGGCGGGTCACTTTTCAAAATTTAGCGCCAAACGCCACGAGTTAATCTTCGCACCTACATTTCGCCGAAAAACATGACTCGCCCTACATAAACGACGGTCAGAGAATCAGATATCATTTATGCTTAATAACCTGAATCAGGTCTTTGAGACAAGAATGCAAGAATAAACTTCATGAAGCGATCTTCAAAAAAAAAAACTTGTTTTTTTATTTTTGTCTTATTTATTAGTTTAATATGACACAAGTATGCATAGAAAAAACAGTGGTTAAGATTTATACTTGATATTGACATTTATATAATTGATTTTCTTTTTTGAGAAAGTATTATTTATAAGTATGATTTACGATATGTTTTTCCGTGGTGCACAAAAGATATTAGGTAATCCAATTCCATTTGCACATTTAGTCTTTTCTTTTTCTACTTTGAGAACCAGTCAAAACCAATTATAAAGACGTTAGTTTGACACAGAACTGCAACGTAACTACGATGTGACAATCCAGGTATTCCTTTACCTTTCATTTATCCTTATGTTACTTTCGTTCAAGCAAACGCTTTAGCTTGCCCCCTCCGTAAACCACTATTGCGAAATGTCGGCGTTGACAGAGAGAGCCGCCATTTTGGACCCGCTTCAGATTTTTGAATGCTAATATCTAGAGTTAGGATTTTAATCAGCATTCAAACAAATTATATAGAAAGCATTATAAGAAGGGTTTCTATTAACATACCAAAAATAAATGAAAAATACTGAAAAACAAAAAAGTTAGAAAATACGATTTTTTTAAATTTGCATTTCTTATCGACCGGAAGTACTGACTACGCACGAAAAGGTGATTCTGCAAACCACAAAGTCATGATCTATCATCTCCAATAAATTCTCCAGTTCATATCCACATTCATTTTTGATAAAAGTGCGTGACAAAATCTCATTTTAAAATCAGGAAATTGTCCATTACTTGGCACCAGGACATCTATTCACAAAAAATCTTACGACTAATCATAGTCGTAAGATGGTCGTAAGATTTTTTCGTAAGATTTTGGTTATTCACAAAAAATCGCACGATTGACGTTACGTCAAAAAACAGTCATAAGTTTACGTCTAGTCTTGGGTTGTCGTAAGTCTATAAATACTATATGAAATATCAACTCTAAAAATAAAATTAGCCACTGCGTTTACTTTATCATAAAATATAAACAAAACGGAGCAGGGACTAATATTTCGGATCAGCGCACATCTCTTTGAATCATTGACCAACAGGAAAATGATGCCGTTTACCGAGGAAGTAAAAAAGGGATGTCTATATACCATGAAACTATATTATTAATTTGCAAAAAATATAAAAAGATAAAGAAAAGGAAAGAAAAAACCAAAATAAATGCCTTAAACAAAATGGTTATGCGTAAATAATTTTAATTTTGAAAGGGGGTGGGGTAAAGAATTATATTCTCTTTTCAGCAAAAAAATTTTATTTGATACTTTTATTACCAGCTGCCAGGAGGCGGTCGGTTATATGATATGAAAGTTTTAAGTCGCTGTGCATTTCTGCGGAGTTAACAATTTAAATAAAAATATTCAACATTCATATCGTTGGCGAATCAATATTAAACAAAGATTGTCTAAATGTTTAGAAAAAGCACAATAATCGTAAAATTAAATTTTATAAATAATGGGGTAAATATTTCATCCAATCCTGATTGACAAACTTTGATATAACTGAAGTGCGGAGAAAATTAGTACGAGTATTAGGCATAGTCTAAAACAAAGACCGCGTTTTAAATCTACAATTTTACTTTCTCTTTTTAAACAGGATCTGCTGTATTTATTTGAAATGAAGTGTATATTTAAACATTTCCTATGGATGTTTTTCAAAAATATGATGAAATTTTGATTTCTTAAAAGCAAAGAATATTACGACATGTTAGTCCAGGAGACTAGGATATACCGCGTTTTACAATGTGCCAAACATTTTCCCGCCACATATCAACACCAAAACAAAGAGATCGAAAGAGAAGAAATGTAATGGTGGATCTAGAAGGAGTTGGGGGCGGGGGGGGGGGGGTTAACATCCTCTAAGAGAGAGAGCGAGGAGCCCCACATATTATATATTTGTTGCGTTTTTATTAAGGTAAAACTATAGCTAAGTTTTATGTTTTATGTAAAAACTACTTAAACAGCAAATTCACCAGAGTTCGTTAAGTTGTACCAAACTGAGTGCAGAGACGCAGAGGACTATGCACAGTTTATATTGCCTATACATGTAATATTGTACATGCATTATGCATGAAGAAAATCGGCATTGCCGCATGCATTTGTTTTCGTGTCACGAGGATATTTTAACAGATAAATATAAGAAATTAAAAAAAAAAAAAAAAAAAAAAAAAAAAAAAAAAAAAAAAAAAAAAAAAAAAAAAAAAAAAAACAAAAAAAAAAACAGCAAATTTCAGTTTCTAAAATAATTTCAACAGTTATATAAATTGGTTTGCGGCCAATTTTTGACGCTTGCGTCAATATGTTTCTTGTTAGAGTAGTTTGCTTAAAGTAAATTTTATCAAAGTAGAGGATAATCGCTGGCCTTAAATAAAAAAAAAAAAACAATTTTCAGAGAAGGGCACTACATGCCTGAGTTATCAACATTATCGCAACGTAATCTTGCAGGTGAATAAAAAACGTGTTGGAACAATTTTCCTGAATTCCTAATGTAAGATGGGATATAATATTTATCTATTAATTGTATTAACTTAAAAAGAATTTTTGAACCCGTCACTTTGTTATTCAAGAATATGTAATCAAAAAAGATATATACGACACCTGCGAATACTAGCTACATGTACCATAGGAAAACATTGTACTTGTTTTTAAATGTCAGGGATATCGGGGTGGGGTGGGGGGATCGTACTGTAGAATTAACTTTGCCGAGACAAGATGTACTAGTATACAGTCAATATCGATTATAAAACTATGTCCCTTCTGTTTCAAATTAAATAAAAAAAACTTTACATTTATTCTATAGCCTCAATTCCAATGTGTTTTCTTTCGCTTCTCATCAAATTTGAATAATATACCTTAGAACTATATGCATTTTTGCTATATACAACTTTTAATTTTATGTTGCCTTCGGTTATTTGTGATGGTTAACTGACTTTGAACCCATCTTCACCATTTCCTCAATCGGCTGCGCTCTCTGCACCTATCAAAATTTTCCGTCCCTGCATGATGGATACAATCAAGTTTCCTCCCCGGGTACTTCGGATCATCAGCTTCATGTGTAATATATATATCTCATAGAAAATCTGTAAATTTCCTCAATTTAATTTGAAATACTTATTGTTGATTGGAAAATATTTTTAACCCCATAGGTGTCGGTAGCAAATTGAAAGTTTGAAAGTGGGGTGGCTAATTGAAAAGGGGGGGGGGGGGGGGCTCAACCAACGAAAAAAGGTAAGCTCCAATTTACAATGCGTATATTATTTTCACCGTTGAAAAAGGGGGAGGTAGCCTTTTATGAAATACTGAAAACCTAAGAGCTGCTTGGCTGAATTCCTTGCAAAAGTGGTGAAAAAAAGATTTTGACATTTTAATTCATTGTCTAGGACATACTGAATGGGGCGCTTCTAATATAAGTCTTCGAAAGAACTGTCTACCATTTTCAAGAGTTATCTATTTTTTACGATGAAATGGACAAATAATCACCATGCATTAGATAGAATATATAATATGTAAATGGAATCTGTAGCGAGATGAAAATTTATTAAATACCTATATGTATTAAAAAATAGCTTCTCATTTGGAATGAATTGTAGGCGATTTTTTTATGTGAGTGATCTCAACATTCTCGCTATAGCATATACCCAAATTGCATTCTCGCTAAAAAAAATTCTGCTTGTGTGGTCAATGTTTTTTTTTAATTTACTGTCTGATACAAGTATTTGATTTCTTCTGATCGAATTTGTAATTCTCCAACTGCTAGATCTTAAAAAGAGGTCTTTGAATAAAATTTTAAAACATTTTCTAGCAGTTGTCGGTAACTAGGGAAAAGAAAATCTTATGACCGTTTTTCACTTACGACACTGTGTCAATCTTACGACCACTTTCGTGAATAGCTCGTAACTTTTATCCTACAATTATCGCAAGTTCAAGTCGTAGTCGTAAACTTATGATTTTTTGTGAATAGATGTCCAGATGCGCAATTTCCAAATTTCTCTTCAGATGTAACAACTTCATATAATGACACATATTTTGTGAAAGTTTCATGAAAAACCGCTGAATAGTTTTCGAGAAATCGCCTGCACAAAATTTTGTCAAAAAAAAGAATAATAAGAATAATAACTAGAGCCGAGCTCGTTGCAAAGCAACGAATAGGTCTTCCGTTGGAGCTACGGATAAGAAGACGTAACCTTGAGTCTAGTTCAAGCCACATTCTAAAGTTCTACAAGTGAAAATTTAAACCTTTTAAGAAAAGCAACTTGCAATGTTTAGCTAGGAAAAAGACTGTAAAGGAATATATGTGACCTTGAACTTTCCAAGTGACCTTGAACTCTCCAAATGACCTTGATCTAAGCAATGACTAGCTCTCGTTATAAAAATATTATCCATGTGTTACCGTCTGGAAAATTTCAAACATTTTATTTAGATATTCTTTCTGTCCATGCATACAACCAAAAACATCTTATCCTTGGGGACTTTGAACTCGAGTCAAGGTCATGTCCCACCCTGCATTATATCAGCAATGTTTCACTAGCAGAAAAATGGTAGCGAATTTACAGTTTCACTGTCACTAATCTTGACTCGTCCAAATGACTGGATATGTTCAGCCATGAGTTTTTTTCTGACTATAATCGAGGCAAAATGATTCATTGGGTTCAACACAATGTCGAGACTATAGCTCTACTTGTTTGTACTTATAACAAAGGAAGAGAAAACTAGCCATTGCCATCAGACCAAAACTGTAGAAGGAGTAGCGTTTTAAAGGAATTTCACATAAATTTCTATTTTTTGTAATCATGACAACACCGTTCATCGAAATCAAAAACGATGCACTTAATTATGTATCACATTGAAGTCTACTTGTGTGTCCAGTTATATTGAAATCAAACTAAAACTGTAGGAGGAGTAGCATTTTTAAGGAATTATATACAGAAATTTCTATTTTTAGTAACCATGGCAACACCGTTCATCGAAATCAAAAACGGATGCACGATATTTTGTATCTTAGTGAAGGCTACTTGTGTGCCAAGCAATATTGAATTCAGACAAAAACTGTTGAAGACGTCGCATCTTAAAGCATTCAAAAACCGATGCACTATACTATGTATCTTAGAGATGTGTACTTGTGTGCCAAGTTATATTGAAATCAGACCAAAACGGTAGGAAGAGTAGTATTTTGAAAAATTGTTTATAGACAGACAGACAGCTAGACAGACGAACGGACGGCAGACACTTTACTATCGCATCCCACAGACAGGTGGGACAGATATTTATATATCGAAAATAACCAAATTAAATAAAGACATCATTTTTAAAGCATTAAATCGTAGCAAAAAAGAAAATATCAATGGATGCGACACTTTTCAGACGAGGGAAGAGATATGAACCTCTCATAAATACGGTACACATGTATCAGATCATTGCACGTCGGCAATCTAAAATGACACATATTTTTTTTTTTTGTAAAACTTAACCCCCCCCCCCCCCCCTAATTTCTTAAAAAATGTTTGTACAATCAAGAAAATCGGTTACTTTTCATAAAGACTACGACGTTTCTTTCAAGAAAAGAAGTTCGGAATTGTAAACACACTCAAGCAAATTTTGTTGTGCAACATTCCCAGAGCTCCTTTACTACCCAATGTCCTTTGCGCGAATAAATAAACAAATAATAACACAAGTAGCAGCTTTTTAAAAAGCTTGGCTGACTAATGTCATCAAAATCTATAGAATCTATGAGCTAGCATGATAAACTATAAACGTTTACATTGGGGGGGGTTAAATTATTTCACTGGAGTAAATTATGGAGATGTTGCACAAAACATAAACCATATATTTATACTGTTTGTATCTCAAATAAAGAATGAAATCATGATCATGTCCCGCTGTAGATTCGAACCTGGGACGTAAAGATGAACACCTCTGTCCGCAAGTCTAAAATGGTTTTAGAGGATGACGTAAATAAGGAAAAACATTTGATTAATGCTTGAAAGCATGGCTACATATAAAGGCGGCAGCTGAAAATATGATACCTACAAGAAATTGGGGATCTAACAATTATGACTGACGTGTAGAATATGATTGATAGTTTCTTGGGTATGCCAAAGTATCAAAGATTGTTGGAAACGTGGGAAAAATAGTTAAAGCTTTAAATGACCCAACAAACTTGACGGCGATATATGAATGCCATGGTGCGGATTCAGGAAGTTTTTCCCAGAGATGAGGGGTCAACATCAAATGTTTTATTACTTTAAATGATGTAACTTCTAACTCACTTCACAATGTCACCGAATTGTTTGTTTGTTTTTTTTTCCAAAGGTCGACCAGGATTCTGACAAAAAAGAACAGGCTTTACATAATTCATGCAGTTTTCATTTTCATTCAATGGAATAGTCCAGAAAAAGGGTGCAAAAACCTACACGTGACATTTTGGCGCGAAATAATAGTGTCACTCCTTACCTAGAAGACAAACGGACTAATCCAGTAGTATAGAAACGCAGAAAAAAGGTCAAACGGACATATATCCGTATAAGAACTCGCATGAAATTAATATATGCCAGCAAAAAGGCTAGAGAAAGTAAATACATCCATCAATGTATTGTATTAGCAATATGTTTATTTTTCTGCTAACAGAATAGATAACTGTTGTTGCTGAAATGCATGTAACAAATCCGATGATAATCAGCATGCACAAAATTTTGCTGGCTAACTGTGACCTCTTCGAACCCAGGAAATATTGATCCTTAGCGTGACGTCAGGCAATAAAAGGCTTTCAGTTTGAAGAAATATTTCAAAAACTTTTCCGCAATAAATATACAGTTATTACTAGCTTACTCTAAAGTCTTATATGTACATAATTATGTAGTAGCTACTCTGTTTAGTAGGACCGGTTTTTTCAGTGGGTGGCTCAGTACAACTCTCCTGTCTGTTTTTTTTTCTGCAGCTGCAGCTAGTAAACTGTTTGAAGTTAGCTAAAGGCAAAGTTGACGGAAGGATGATTATTTATATCCCATATATATTATATAATATATATTCATGGCGGGGCATGGTTAGTTTGTTTGAAAACTAGAGCTTTGAATGTAGCTAAAGGCAAAGTGTGTAAACATTTGAATCGAAGAAAAACGAGATAAGGATTTACATTTATATGGATTATTTTTTGGGATAGAAGGCATAAGCAATCTCAAGAAGGTTTGTTTTGATTATTTTGGTTGTTACAAACATTATATCCCAAGCCATATTCATGGCGGGGCATGTGGTGAGGGCCTGCACCGAATGATTATTGGTTTACATAAAAAAATAGGTTGTGACTTTCTTTCGGAATTCAACACCAGCCTTAATCTACATGTATATACGCATGTACAAAAACAAATCAACCAACTAACATTCTCGGCTCAGAAGGAAGGCATTGTATATTCATTTTAAACATGTTAAAGGGGGGGGGGGGGTACTTAAAGTGATGAGAGAAAATTTAACCACGTGTCGGTCCATGAAACATGAAAGATTATTTTTGGAATGTTTGTATACAACAGCGTGGCTTTCTTTGAACTAAATTAGAATTTATTGAAATATTTAAAAATAATTCTTTCAGGGACGCCGTGATATATTTGGTAGTCTGTGTAATATAACTGTTCGGATATAGCACAGGCCTTTAGATCGCTTAGAAAAAAAAATTGAGGTGTTGGAAAAAAAATACACACAATTTTTTTTCTAAGCAATCTAAATGCCTGTGGGATATAGTGTCTTTTGAAGGTACAACACCTTTCTTTTAATATTACCAAAGGATTTGCTGATCCTTTTTTTCCGTATAGTCGAAATGCAGGGGAGAAGGAAAAAAAACGTATGTGGATTAATCAAATACAAATTGATGCGTTGTGTTTTTAATCTAAATAGACACGTTTTTTTCTTCACGTTTTCCTTTTTTGTAAAATGCCATTTGCTTTGTTTAAAAACTTTTTCCTACGCGTTACCAATGTGAGAAGAGAAAACAAGACGTCCTCAAACAATTTATTTCTAATGATGAAAACACCGAATGACGATGAGGATAATTAAGGTGAAATTATTTACTGAGACCCTATAGTATCTACATTTCATGTCACCAACATTAACAATGACTGACCGGGAGGACGTTTGGTAAAGAATTAAAATTGATGTTTTATCGTCGAGATACTGGTTAATGATAAATAGCATTAACGAATTTTCAATTTTTTAAAAATCGTATTCTTAAACTCTGGATGTATATATTTTGACCGTTATTCCAGTCAAAAGTGCATTCATGTATATTTATACTGACATCGACTGAACATGTACAAGCATGTCAAATCGTGCAATGTTGATATAATCTGTTTATTCGAAAAAATATTATTTTACAATAACATTTTAAGTTTAGTAGCGAATAACTGCATACTCAAAAGTGCTTAATTTAATGTTGGATGTTTTCACTACCATGCATGCGTACATGTAAGTTTAATATTCATAAAACAATATCCACCTCCATAAAAACAGGGGGGGGGGGGGTATTGCAAACCAAGCTAGTGTTTATTCGGCTATCAAAATACATAAAACTTTCAATGAATAAATGTACAAGCGATTACGATTGATTTAAACAAGCTGAAATAGAGTGAAATGAAATGATATGAAAAAAACGACATATTTCAAACCCAATTTTCAATTTGTAACTATCGGAGTACACAATGGATTTTCATATATGCCCACTGTTCTCTGCAACCACGTGCTGGTAAACGAGGACTCGGCAACACAACTTTAGACACAAAGCGACAAAGCTGGATATAACCTGTTTGCTATACCGGTATTACAAATACGTGAACAATAGTATATTATAAATTACTTTTTATGTTCAATGTTTATTTAATCTTTAAAAAAAATGATACCCCGGTAAATGGAGAAACAAAAGAGTGATCATGGTAAAAATAAAACGTATACAATATTACCTATCACTATCCATCACTAATTATAATTATTTACCGAAGCCCCTTCTCAATTACAATTGAAATAAAATACATTAACACAGAATAGAGTTATTTTTTTTTATTTTGCGAGAACAGGCCAAAGAAAGCGAACACAGTTCAAAATGATTTTATGCACCAGTGTTTGGAATTACGATTAAATATGAAAGATGGGTAAAATAATCTTATTGAATCGCGATGTAATTAAAAACACAGTTTTCTATTAATTGTTAGGTCTTTCTACACAATGGTCTAATACAATCACAAACACTTGCTTTGTTTATCATGTTTATGTCCACAGGTGCCTGGTACACTCGTGACCTAGATCGACATCCCGATGTCGATAGCGTGGGATTTGTGGCTTTGATTACATAACTGTAAAACATCTCGCTGAACAATGGGATCGTAATATGTATCAACTAATGATCGTGAATTATTCAATGTATAAAGTTTAAGATTAATTATATAGTTTGTTACAATGATAAACGTAGAAAAGTAGATTTTATATCTTCCGCTTTTAAAGACGTGTTCACTATAAAACTAATTAAATTTTATAAAGAAAAATAGAAAAAGTAGTTGTAATACATGATTTAATAGTTAATCATAAAACACGTTTAAACCTTATTTTGAAGAAAATCAACATAAAATACCGTAGGGTATATTATTTACAGCAAGTTATACACATGATGAGGTCAGATTTACTTGCCAAATGAAAACGCTACATGTTTACCTGACCTGCTTTCGACTGCATATTATGCAATAACCCCGGTATATTCGAACAAATAAACATTCCTATCAGATCAAAAGGGTGTTAAAGAACAAGTTTGCTCGTAATATTTAGATCGAAATATTTACCGTTTTTGAGTTATAAAGCAAAAACTTTCAAGCTCCATAGATCCCTTATTTTAGGGGCCAGCCCCTTTTGAATAGTATGATATGAGAGCCCTTGCAATTATGCACAACTTTTGTTCAACATGTCGTAATAAAATATTTTTAGTTTTCAAGATAAAAAGGAAAACATGTGTAAATTTTCGCTCTTTTAGGCGTTCTATTTTTTGACCCCTGTATTGCGCCATTTTGAATAGAGAAATCGAAAAACAAAAACCGATGTGCACAACTTCAATCCTTCTGTTATCTAAAACCAGTAAAAATTCTGCTCCAGCTCTAGTGGTCTCTGAGCCTTTGTCTGGAAATGAAAGCCTATAATTTTTCGTTTAAAGGGAAATAACTCAAAACCGGAAGTGACTTTTTGAATTTATTGACAGCATTCTGATAGAGTTTATTACCGTCTATAATGTCTGAAAATTTGAACAAAATCCATTAAAAAATGAGCGAGATACGAGGCCTCAAAGTTGGCGTCTAGGAAGAAAAAAAAAAGAATAATAAGAATAATCTTAATCTTCACAATCAGTAGAAGGTCTTCCGTTGGAAACGGAAGACCTTAATAATAAGAAACAGTAGAATCACTATAAGGTCTTCCGTGAAGACGGAAGACCTTAATAATAAGAAACAGTAGAATAACTATAAGGTCTTCCGTGAAGACGGAAGACCTTAATAATAAGAAACAATACAATCACTATAAGGTCTTCCGTGAAGACGGAAGACCTTAATAACAGGAATAAGTTACTGAAGAAAAGCATAATCAGGGGAAGATAACCCAAAATGTACACAATTGTCATTAAAAACTTAAACAAATCATTTGAAAAATAACTTGTTTCCATGATGCCCTTGACTGTACAAAATGTATATAGTTAGGATTGTATTGACTCTGAGACATCCAAGAAAAAAAAAACCAAAACAAAGAGGATAGTTTTGTTATTTCTTTTTTTTCCTGTAGCTATTTGACGAAGCCAGAGGATAGAAAGAAACACCATATAGAGGTGGTAGAGAAAGAGATTCACACCCACCCCGAGCAGTACCCTAAAGTCCACATCAAGGACCACCCCTCCCCACGGGAACAGGCGGAGGAGGTCAAGGAATTTGACGCCGCCTACAAACTACCAAAAGAGACCCCCGTCATTACTTAACTTAGATGTCTCTTAGAGGAAATTTAATTAATATCAAGGATTTTTTTATTTTTATTTATGTTAATTGTTTTGTACAATCAACTTTGTTGATGATATTCTAGAAGATGTCTTCTTTAAAATCAATTTTGACAGGGCTTATGCATATGTAAAAGAGCAGTAAAAAATGAGAAAAGTGAGAGGAACAAAAAGTTTTAAATAATGACAGACTCTTTAAAGAAGCAAAATTCTTCTCAGTAATGATTATATATTTCATGTTTTAAGTCTGCTGTTTAGATCTGTTGTTTAGAAATACATGTTTTTTTCACACTAAGGCCATTCCAAGTTTTTTCTCTGTTTAGTGTCCAACCATCTTTCAAAAACCTACCTACCTATTCGCACAAAACACACCAGCCAAAACACAAAACACAGGTTTAAAAGTCATAAAAATGACGCCCTTCAAATGATCTGATCTAACTAAACTGTTTTAATAGAAGAAATATCCATTCTAAAGCAAACACTAGGGATTAAATGCTTAAAATACACCCAGTATAATTTACTGTTCAGAATTATTTGGAGAAATTGACAAAATTCAAAAATTTTGACTAAATTAATCAATTTCAGGACTCCTGATGTTGTGTGTTTTTTCTGACATTGGGCCATTCCAAGTTTTTTCTATGTTTAGCGTCCGCGTGCGCCTTGGTTTTTGACACCCCATGTCATTTGAAGGGCGTCATTTTTATGACTTTTAAACCTGTGTTTTGTGTTTTGGCTTGTGTGTTTTGTGCGAATAGGTAGGTAGGTTTTTGAAAGATGAATGGACGCTTAACAGAGAAAAAACTTGGAATGGCCTGGGTGTCAAAAACCAAGGCCCACGCGGACGCTAAACATAGAAAAAATTTGGAATGGCCTAATCTGTCATAAATCTTTATTTCATAATAATAATAGAAACCAGGGTATGAAATTTTTTGAAATTTGGGCAAAGCCATATACCGGTTTGTAAACACCTATCCCTGTGATATTTCAGTGTGCATTACCTAATGAAATACATGTAACCAGTTTGGAAATAACTAATCATTTCTACTAACTTTGGTCATCCATTGTACTCCGTTAGATAAATTTTGTTTGCATGTTATATAAATGTTGATTAGACCAAATGCACTCAAATTGAATGGGATTTTTTTAGACCCAACTTGATGTCAGGAGTTTTCATATTTATTATATATATTTTTTTTTTGGGGGGGGATTATCCTATATTGATTTGAGAAGGACAGTGTGAATGATTTTTGCATATTGTTAGCTTCAAAAGAAGTGCTAAGCAACTTTGTTGGACTGTAAGTTTCAGTTTTATTTGGATGAACAGAAGAAGAAACACTTAAGTTTGGTTTCATTTCTGCACAGCATTGAACCATTAGGCAATTAACAATTTAATTAAATTTTATTTACCATGCCTATCATCTTTTATTTACCATGCCTATCATCTGTTGTATCTTAATAGCAAATGTACCGTATATGTATATACACACCTACAAGTCAGATTTTTGGGAGTTAATTTCTGGTCCAAAACTATCAAATGAATGGTATTATATGAAGTCAGTCCCTCTGATTTCTAAGCTTTTTAAATACTACTGACTTATAGGTGGACCGACTTATAGGCGAGTATATACGGTACAGTACAAATATCATGCATATTTAGTTTTCTACTCAGAAATACAGTCTTAATAATAGTTTTACCATATATTGATGGAGCATTGATGATTATAAGATTGTTATTCTCTCAGTGCACTTGTTCAATCATATTATTTTATTTTCACAGTGGGTTAGGGTTTGATATTTTGGGAGTTTTGTGCCATATTTTGAGATGAAAACAGGCTTGGGTAATTATGGTATAAGTAGAACTTAGCTGCAGAACTGTAGCTCTGTGCTTCAGAAAATTTGGACAGGTCCAAGCATTGTAAAAACCTTCCATTTACACCGTCACTAATTTTTTGTTGCTCACTTTGTTTATATTGTATTTAATGCCTTTCTGATATTTAAGAATGATAACGGATAATTTATCATGTAAATATATTTCATAACTATTCTTAATGCATGTACTTGTTTATCTTTCAAATGTCAGAAACCGCCCCATATGGTTTTGGAATGTTGGTTTGAAAAAATCATTCTTTGTCTATCTTGGTGATTTTGTGTAAGAAATAAATTTTTCAAAGAAGATACCCCCCCCCCCCCCCCCCTAATAAAATATATGGTAAATAATTGGACACAGTTTCTAAAGTAAAGAATATCATTAAATATAAGAAGTAATACCCGAAGTGAGGGACAAAGTAAAAAATGAAGACATAAAAAATGGAAGGTTTTAACAACACTTGGACCTGCAGCTCTCTGCTTTATCTGTCCAAATTTTCTGAAACAGACCAGTTCTACACTTCTGCAGCTAGGTAAATATACGAAACAGTGTTTTTCAACAAAGAAAAAAAAATGATTGTGTAATTAATACACAAAGACTGCCAAATTACACAGTATTATAATTAGAATGGTGAAGGGCATTCAAATAAGCAGAATATAATAATATGTTATCAAAATTTTAGAAATAATGTTCAATAAAAGTATAACTTTGAAATGGGTTTCAAATTACTTATGAAAAAAATGAGTTGTAATACATTTTCGAATTCAATACTTTATTTTGGATGATATAAAATACATATCAGTTGTTTTATTTATAATGTTTTTTCTTACGATAAACATAGAATAATATGTTACTCTTCCTTTTGATAGATTTTATAATTCTTTTCTTCTTGATGGTCTTCCCATTAATTTTTCTTTGTCAGCTAAAATGTTGAAAATAATTTTTATGACAAATTAAACTAAATATTCAAATATAACAGAAGAAACAAAACAAAATGTATGCATTCTGTTGTCTTTGATAACTGATATGAACAGATTTGGTATAAAATGCCATAAGTTTGCAGTATATACAGTTACCAGTGTAAATACATAAGTGTACATGAAAACTACCTGTCTAATTGACAGAAGAAATGCTCAACAAGATTTTGTGAGTTTGATTTATTTTATATTCACCTGTATATTAGTTTGGACTTGTATATATATACCTAATGATTATATACATTTAATTCTCCTGTTGACTGTATGTTTCAACTGTTGAACAATAAATAGTTACAGACCATGTAGTTGTTTGTTTATTTTAGAAAATGAGAAATCATTGTCAGATGTCACAGCTGTTGTCACAATTGTCTGGCAGTGTTTGTAAAGTATTGTGAACCTATTAAGTTAAAAGAAATTGTAGATGTTTTTTGTCTACAGGAAATCGGAGGATTCTTTTTCTCAAGAACAGTCATCCCATGGATGATTAGTCATATATACGTATAGAAGGTAAAGTTTATATTTGATAAAGAATATTTACCGAAGTTCAGAATCTTGTGTAAGAGTGAATAATAAGCTCACAAATTGGTTTAGATGCAAAACTGGTGTTAAGAGATAATTTATCCCCTACCCTGTTTTCAATTTTCATTAATGATCTGGTAAGGATATTAATAATCTTAATTTAGGCATAGAACTAGTTGATCGAAAATTGTCCATCTTATTATGATGATCATTATGATTATTATGATGATATCGCTTTAATAGCCTCCTGAAGATTTACAAAGTATGTTAGATAAACTACATAGCTGGTGTAGACGTTGGAGAGTTCTTATAAACACCAAAAAATCTAAGTGTGTACATTTTAATAAAACTAGGTCAAGGGCAGCCAATTGTGAATTCACTATTGGACTAAATAAGTTAGAAACAGTTGAAAATTATAAGTATTTAGATATAACATTTACGCATACTGGTAATTTCATGAAAAATGCAGAAAATCTTGCTAAAGCAGGGGGACGTGCACTAGGGAAAATTATATCTTCGATTCATAGTAATAAAGATTTCAGGTTTAATGCTTATGAAAAACTATTTTACTCTTGTGTCATACCTGTTTTGGATTATGCATCCAGTGTCTGGGGTTACAAAAAATTCCAGCCTATACACTGTAGATAATATACAGAACAGAGCTATTAGGTATTTTATTGGGGTTCACCGTTTTGCTCCTACAATAGGGGTTTATGGGGACACTGGATGGATTCCAAGTCAGTATAGACATTGGATAAATGTGATCAGATATTGGAATAGAGTTTTATCCTTTGGCAATGATCGAATTACAAGAATTGTTTTTGAAGTTGACTACAACAAGTGTAAAAATAATTGGTGCAGTGATTTGAAAGACATATTACATCAACTAGAGTTGGATTACTATTTCGAGTCAAAGCTTATGGTAGATATAAATATGGTTCAATTAAAAATACACAATTATTACTCAAACCTTTGGTGCAATGAGATTTTAAGCATTCCCAAGCTGAGGACCTATGTTAATTTTAAAACAACGTTTGGTAGAGAAACTTATTTAGTACTTGATATGCCTAAATATTTACGTTCAATTTTAGCACAATTTAGACGTGGCTTAATTTCTACCTTTACGAATAGAAACCGGTAGATATCATGGTGAATCTGTTGAGGATCGAATTTGTACACTTTGTTTTAGAAATAATGTAGAAGACGAAATTCATTTTTTGCTGCACTGTCCTTTTTACGCTGAATATCGATCAAAACTTTTTGAAAACACTGGTCTTAATCAAACGGAGTGGTCAGATATAGATTTACTATGTGTACTTATTTCAAATCATCCTAGACAGGTAGCAAAGTATTTGTATTTTTCATTTATGCGAAGACAGTCCTTTATCATGTTTATGTATAGAAAATGAAAATGTATTTTAATTTCATTTTCATTTACCAATAATCTTTATAACAGACACTTCCAATCTCAGCATACAAAATGCATATTAATATAAACATTTATCACAATTATGTTTATTCTTCATACACTTTTTTGTTATTTTCTTAACGTTGTGCTGTTTATTTTCTATGTATATTGTATTTCTATTTTGTGTTTAAAGTGGCATATAGGCCCGATGGGCCGGGTGTTTATTGTTATTTTATACAGTCTGTTGACAAAAGAATGTAATTGTATACACATGTCACTATAAATAAATAAATTACTTACTTACTTACTATATATATATATAAAGCACTAAAAATGACGAACGACACGAACAATGCTTGGTTTTTTTTTGTTGTGTGGTTGGTCATTTTTAGTGCTTTATATATATATATATATATATATATATATATATATATATATATATATATATATATATATATATACCAATCCAGGCATCCATTTTTTGTTTGTATCATCTGTCCTTAATAAACAAAATTAATTTTATCTAATGTTTAGTTAATCTGAAATTCATTCATATACACTGTACGTACTCTTATTTATCATTTTTCACATTCACGTTGTTTTAAATTTAAACAAAGAGACTTGCAGTACTATTCACATGAAAATGTTCACATTAGACCCATTAATATCACAGGAAGATTAACTATGCAATCTTTTATATTTGGTTTATCATTTGGAATTTTTAAAGAATATTCTAAAATACATTTTAGCATTTAACAAAACTATAAAGTGTTCCAATTAATGCAGAAACATTCAATATGATATATATTAAAATATTCTTCAGAAATTGTAACTAACAGCAACTATATATGATTTGTTCCTTCACAATGTGTTTATATATTGCTCAAAAATTTCTTTAAGAAGTGTTTGCATTATTTCAATTAAAAGAAATAAATATATTTATGATAAGTAATGGTCTTGCTGATATATTTACAAACACTTATTTTTATTTTGAACAGTCAAAAGCAACCCTGTCAATCTAATGGAACTGAAGACTTTATTATAGTACATTTAATTTTTTTTTCGGGATATGGATATTTCTTCATGAGATTTATACTACTGGGTATGATGAAGCTCAAATAAAGTTTTTGTGCTCTTTATTTTATGTTCTATTTGTCAGGAAGAAAACTTTGCTCGGTCAAGATTTTCATTTAATCTTATATAATTTTATGTTCTTCAATTCTTTTGATTATATATTAATTTCACAGATTCACAGCAACTATATATATTAGTGTAAGACACTAATTCATCAAATTATTTTGGCATTTGGCATTAAGTTGACATTGGTGTGTGTTTTACAAATTGTTACCTAGGTCACTAGGAAATTGGAAATCATAAAAAATAGAATAAAATAATAGCATAAATAAGCAGAGGTAATGATGCTCCCTATTATATGTTCTATTTGTGAGAAGAAAAAGCTGCTCATTCGTGATTTGTAAGTATATATTTATCATATCTGCGATTTTAGCTTCCATTTCTGACTCTTTTGATTATATATCCAATATATCTAATTATAAAGATATAGCTTTAGTTCCCCAGTTTCGGAAATCAGCAAGCAAAGATTAGATACTCAAAAAGATATTTTTTTGGATATGTTTAGACTAACTATAATAAGTCTTTTCTAAATTCTTTCCTTTTTTCACTATATAGAAATAAATAGCAATAAAATAAATAAGACGTACTTGTGAATTATACAGTTTAATTCAAGAGCATACGTATCATAGAGGTTCATTCAAGCTATTCCCACTTTTTGAAAATCAGGTAGAAAAAGGTAAAATTTCATGTGGGAGTAGGTGGAATTATTGTGTAATGAATAATTAGCTGGATAAACATGTCATTACTGTGAAAACAGTAATTATCAAATCAATGGGGGAGTAGAGGACATGTAAATTTGCTATTTTAGATTTTTTTTAAATCTGGCTCTTTCTTCTATTTCAATGAGAAATTAGACTTTTTCAAATAAAAATAGCAGATAAATTATTATTCTTTTTAGTGGATTTAAAAATATTTCTTTGTATATTTTTCTGTCAAACCTTTTTATTTATTCTTAACTCCAGTTACTTAAATACATTTCTTTCATATATACATGTATTTATATATTTTTTTAAATATTATAAATTTATTGATAAATATTTTTATCTTCTGTCAAATTTAAAAAAATGTACAAAATACTGGTAAAACGGGTAAATCTTAGATGGGGTGTAATTAGTCTAATTACTGTAAAAACCAATTAACTAATCAAAAAATCTATTGTTATTTGCAAGTGGGAAAAGGTGGAATTGACACTTTTAAAAAGTGGGAATAGCTAGAAGACACCATCATAGATATCGGAGATTTAAATTAATAGTTTGCACTATTGGACTTCCGTATTTTCCTATAATTAAATGAAAAAATAACACTAATTCTTTTTTTCCCCTTTTTTGACGTAACGATTCTTCAGCCAACGAATATTTGTATATTTGTTTCCTTTTAAATAGATGCCTTACATGTATATTAAGGACATACAGGAAATTTCATTATATCAAACCGAAAGTACACATTTCAAAGGTTTTACGAACAAAGATGGCGTCCGATTATGAAATAGAGATGGATATAACTGAGCATGTCGAATTTTGTGGACTACAAGCTGATCCGACTGACTGCTTCGGTCAGTCTTTTCCCACTTCAAGTAACCAACTGCCAAACTGCGTTGGAGGAGATGTTTTTCAAAATAACCATCGAGGACAACTGCGTAATTTTTTGCGCACTGGCTCATCATGTCATAACTACAGAGCAAGAAGTCATGCGCTGAGACTTGAAGATGTACCCTGTGTTTTACAGTAAGATATTTTTAAAGAGCATTCTAGATTGTACAGTGAATATTATTACGACAGTGTACGTTATGTAAAGTGGGTAGAACTCTTCTGAAAGTCATTTTTTTTTATTTTACTTTCGTTTCCTGCTATTTTGAATTATATTTCCTCTATTTTTATTAATTTTTTTTCCTTTTTTTTGTAAATCTTTGATTAAGTATAGTAATAGAACGTTTACTTTTATGTTTTTTTTTCTTTTTCTTTTTCTGAAACATTTTGTAGGATAATAAGAACCATAGAAGAAATACGATATGTTTACATGGGGGTCAAAGTAATTATTTTTTTTTTCAGATTGATACAACAGGGGGAAGGGAAGAGTATCATCGAGCTTCTCATTCATTTCTCAGAGGAGCATCGCGCATGTAAAGAAGATCCATTGCTGTTTGTGTTAGCAATTTGTTGCAGATCGAATGACGTAGAAACAAAAAAATCCGGATATGGTGCCCTAAAATCTATATGTAGAATTCCTACTCAACTTTTCAGATTTCTTGATTTCTACAAAAAAATTGGTTTTGAGCAATCATTATCCACAGGATGGGGTAGTTTGCATCGAAAGGCAATCTGTGATTGGTATCTTAGTTATGGCACTGAAGCAGACAAATTAAAACTATTTGCACATCACATTACAAAGTATTGGAAAAGGTACGGATGGTGTCATAAAAGTGTGATTCGTCTAGCTCACCTCAAGGTCAAGGAGGAGAATCCAGTCTTAAAGTATTTGGTCATGGTTGCAGTTAAGGGAAAAAAATATGCAGACAGCTCCACATTTATGCAAAAGCAAATGAAGCAAGAAAATTTTCGAAAGTCACTTTTTAAGGAAATTTTTGACTTTCTATATGGGATAGAAATTGCCAAAATAACGAAAGATGTCTCTCAAATAAAGACACTTATTTTGAAGCACAGACTAGTGAAAGAAAATTGGCCAACCACGAGTTTAAATGATATTGGTATCTGGCTGGCTCTTGTGAGGCATATGCCATTAACAGATCTGCTTCGTAATTTAGGGAAAATGTCTAAGTTTAAACTATTCGAAAAGGAAAGTTCTTCAAGAAAGAATATATCCTTTGAAGAGCATTTAATCATCGAGAAATTAAAAAACAAAGAACTGCTTGATCAAGAGGCAGTTCACCCATTTACGTACATGTTGGCTCTGACGCAGTACAAAAGAGGTGAAAACTATTCTAGAAAACTTCAATGGCCAGTATATCCACAAATTTGCTCTGCACTTGAAGAGGGATTGTACTTATCGTTCAATAATGACAAACCTACAAAAAAGTGGTTTCTACTTGCACTGGATATCAGTAAATCTATGGAGGAAAAGTGTCAATGTAGTAGGCGCCCCAACATTACAGGCATTGGAAGTTGCTGCTTTATGTCGACTTTTATAATTAAAACGGAAAAAATTGCGATGCTATAGTTTTTAGAGGCGAAAATGTGGATGTTTTGCCCGTCAGTTTTCTAATACTATAGCCGAGGTAACAGAGAAAATGAGGACTCTTGCGTGTCCAATGAGAGATATCCCTGAAGATCCCTATTGGCCATTCAGATATGCAATTGAAAAAAATAAAGTATACGACGTTTTTGTCATTTACACGGACTCAAATTTCTGTTTAGGTATGTCGATCTTTCTCAGGCATTGCAACTTTATCGCCAAGCGACTGGAAACAAAAGAAGTCAGACTTGTTGTTTGTAATTTGGCCGGTTTCGACGTCCTCAATCGGAGACATTGAAGATCCCCTGATATTGAGAGTGTGTGGATTTGATTCTTATGTTCCACAAATAATATCGAACTTCGTTAATAGAGAATTCTGATTCCTTGAAGTGCAACTCAGGAAGCTCTTTACACGCATGTCTTTGTGGTTATTTCTTAATTTTGTATACCTATTAAATTAAGTTGTGATATGGAACCGATAAATCAAATGTTTCAAGGTAATAATAATAATTTTAAAAAACCGTAATAACCTTTAATTATCCAGGATTACACATTTAACATAAAGGTAGTTTTCATGCGCCGCAAAAGATTTCATATATGGACAAAGCAGCTATTGAAAAAAAATGCGAAATGGAATATTAATCGTACGAGAGTTCATGAGTGACCACTAAATAGGAATATATTTGCGCTTGTAACGCAAAACCTGGCCCCAGGATCATGAAACAGACTTAGACTCAAGTCAAATTTTCAATTGACTATAATTTTTATCAATTTCTGAATTGATCTCAAAATTTGAAAACAATAGCACATTTGTTAATCAATATTGAAACTCTTTTTAATGTTATCCACTTGACTTCCACAACATTAAAGTATAACATGAAGATTTTGACTTAAGCTTAAGATGCTTCATGATCCGGGGGCCCTGAGGACTAAGATAAAACCTTTTTCATTTTTATACAAAAGCATACCTTATATACAAAATACCTCCTGTCTCTTAAAGAAATAATGTGTCGGACCTATTGGCTGTCATGCATATGTGTCAAAGATGATTTAAAAATGGAGAAATATCACCAGTATAAACGTAAACAGGCCTGGTTGTCGCAGCAATGTATGCCAAATACTCATGTCGTTTGCTTCAAAGTGCTTTTACAAATGTCTTCTTCACTGTATCATTATTATTGCATACTTTGATTTATGTACATGGCATAATATAACGTGTGGCCAATAAAACAATTAAATGCAAATACGCTTTTGTGACTGTTGTCAGAGAAAAAACTGTGAAATACATGTACGAGGGTCATTCAAAAAACGTAGACAATGCTTCTCATCGTCATATGATTATTACAAGATTAAAATCAACACATTTTTTAAACATATGATAAACATTTATTTTGTCAAAGTGTGAAGTTTCATTCCATTTGATTATATAGAACTCACGTTGCCATAATTTAAAGCAACATGTTTTGCTACCACGGAGCACGGTTAACCAAAATTTAAGTCAAAAACAACGCTGAGAAAGTTTTTTTTTTTTTTTAAACACGGTTTGTAGCGTCTTCTCCATTAAAAGACATATCCACAACACTTAACACCTAGTTTGCCAACAATTGTACAAATATAGCTTGAATTTGAATGTTATTGTTTTCAAATTCTTTAATATACCATGCAACTCTATTATTTCTGCAACATTGAATCATACATCACGTTCAATGACGTTTATTCTCTTGTGACAATTTTTTTTTAACTTTAACCTGTTTCTTTGCAGACAATCCATCGTCCGATTCAAACTCGCTACCATTTAAAAATCGTGTTTTCAATTTAATACAAATACACAGATTATTTTTCATACAAATCCTGGTTTATAAGGATTTTTTTTAAGCTAGTAGAAGAAGTTTCCCAATGTAATGTTAATTTTATTGCTACTTGCTGCTCCGTGACGTCCTCCAACGTCATGGTTTTCTGCCTTTTTTAATTACGTCCATATACAGTGGGGTCATTTATCCGGAGCTTTGGTTCCCAGTCAAATTGTCCGCATAAGTGAAGCGTCCGGATATATGGATTCTATTGATTTCTATTCCAGGTATACTGTTTTTGTATTGTAACTCTTTTATATAAAAGAAAGATACATATTATCATATAGAAATAATAATTTATTATTTTAAAAATGGTTATTTTCTCCTCGTCAATAACAAACTTCTTTAAATCTTGCAATGAAGAACGTGGAAGATCTTCTTTGCGTTGGCAGATTTTTTTCTTTAAGCATGCCAGCGTAAATGCCGACTCGCGCTCTCTTTGCCGGTGTAAAGACGAATAATGACCCCCATCGAATAATGACCGGGGGGCATTTTTCGCTGTCGAAAAATACCCCCGGCATTATTCAACGTTGAAAAATGACCCCTTTGCCCGTAGAAAAAGTGCCACTTCCCTAAAAATTTGCAGAACCCACGTGAAGAAAAATGACCTCCGTAGAAAAATGACTCCCTGTGGATTAAAGCTGAACTTTTTAGAGGGCAAAAAAAAAAAAAAAAAATAGATAAAAAAGCATCTTGGCCAAAATGCTCACCTGAGCTATAGCTAATTCGGAATAAATTGATGATATGTTGATCTCATAACATTTTACAATAACAGCTATATTTTAAGGTCAATATGATGATTCAGAAACTAAAGGAGTAAAAAATTTATGGAGCCTAAAGGGTTAGGTAAACGTTGTTTTTCGATGGTGTAAATCATCGTACTGACAGAATTAAAAAAATCAGCAGTATTACTGTATAC
>NW_026924081.1:0-23113 GCF_032062105.1 Saccostrea cuccullata | reverse complement strand
CTAAAATTTGCAAATTACAACATATTTATGAATCAAAATTGAGACTTAAGATGTTTCATGATCCAGGGGCCTGGTCTAAGAACTTTAGCCTGGTCATTCATTTGCAGAAATTGTAGCATCTGAAACCTTGACTGGTAGAATTGGGGAGCTATTTAATAACAAGAGGCCCAAGGGCCTTGAATCGCTCTTCTAATAAATTGTACAATCTACCTCTTCTATTTGAAGCCTCTAACTCTAAGTATCCCAAGATGCAGGAATTGACAAAGTTTGATGATTCTTAGCCAGTTAGGACTAAAGATGTTTCAATATATACTGACACGCAAAAGAAACGCAACACCCTACTTTAGGGGGAAGTAATTATGTAAAGAAAAGACTTTTGTATCTTAAAATTATGAATATCTTCAATTTGGTAAACATCGGTAATTTAACGGTTGAACGATTTCCATACCGTAACCGGAAGTCAAGTTTGAGTCTGCTTTACAGAAATCAAAAATTGCATGTTTAACAAAACATTTGGCAATATTATGGAGTTTTAAGGGTTTTATACTGTTCATCATAAGTAATGTAGCAATATTTCAAAAAATAAACTCTCCTTTCGTTTCCCGTAACGATGCTAAGGCTACTTAAAATTGGCTTATGTACGCATTTCCATTGCTCTAGCTGGAAAATTTCAATGTAAATGTGATGGAGAGTTGCTGATGCAAAAATTCACTAAATCACGCCTCAATAGAGTCTTACGTATCATATGCATTAAGGACAGTCCTTGTACCGGAAGTCCAAGGGTGGCTACACTGCTCTAAGTTAGAGAAAATTCGACCTAATCATCTGAAAAACGGGCATTTAAAAATGCCAAAGAATATTTCCTTCGCTCAGATCTCGATATTAATGAACCTACTGTATCGTAGAAATTAAGCTGCAATTGTTGTTTAGGGCAGTCTTGCACGTTTTACTTGAATGGCTGGGAGGGGGGTGTTTTAACAGTCATATTTTACTTAGTAAAGTAAACAGATAAACATTTAACATTTTTATCAAATCTCTGATGTTCTGAAAAGTGAGTTTAGACTTACTTTATTCGCTTTTGAAATCATAAGATAAAAAATTTAAACATTTGTAGATTACTGCTTGTTGCGTTTCTTTTGCGTGTCAGTATAGCTATAAAATACCACAAGTAGGTCACGATGACCTAATTTTTTATTTGAAATTTTCGGAGGACTCAAGATGCATCAATTGACAAAGTTTGATGATTCTAAGCCAATAAGTACCTGAAATAATTAAAAGTAGGTTATTGTGACCTACTTTTTGGTCGACATTCTCCAAAAATCCAAGATGCCTCAATTGACAAAGTTTAACAATTCTAGACCAATAAGTACGTCGGATACTTAAATATAGCCATAAAAATTCAAAACTAGGTCACAGTGACCTACTTTATAGTCGACACTCTCCGAAAACCCAAGATTGCATCAACTGACAAAGTTTGATGAATCTAGGCCAATAAAAGTACCCAAGATACTTAAATATAGCATAAAATGTCAAAAGTAGGTCACGATGACCTACAAGTACATTTTGGTTGAAATTTTCTGAGGACTCAAGATGCATCAACCAGGGATTAATCTAGGGCATATTTACTACCGATACTCGGTGTTTTTCCCCTAATAGAAAATTTCCCCTGAAGATCTAATTTTCCACTTTTGATGAGTAAAATATTTTCCTTACATTTACAATAATAAAAACCTCAAATATTTTTTTTCCTTCATAAAAACTGAAAATATAAAGCAAAAATTTTTCAGTACATGAGAAATATTGTTTTACTTTGCTACTTTATGTGCATTAAATGGTCATAAAAATATTGAAATTAAATTGGCCCCCAAGCAGGGCTTGCTCTGCACTCAAGTGGTTTCCAGACCCCTCCTGATTTTCCCAATTTCTCCAGAAGAATTAGTTTCCCCCAAAACCGAGATTAATCCCTGCATCAACTGACAAAGTTGGACGAGTCTAAGCCAATAAGTACCTGAGATAATCGTGACTTACTTTTTGGTCTACAGTCTTCGAAAACCCAAGATGCCTCAACTGACAAAGTTTTAACAATTCTAGGCCAGTAAGTACCTGGGATACTTAAATATAACCATAAAAATTCAAAACTAGGCCACTGTGACCTACTTTTTAGTCAACATTCTCCGAAAACCCAAAATGCATCAACTGACAAAGTTTGATGATTCTAGGCCAAAAAGTGCCTAAGATACTTAAATATAGTCATAAAATGTCAAAAGTAGGTCACGATGACTTACTTTTTGGTTGATATTTTTTGAAGACCCAAGATGCATCAACTGAAAAAGTTTGATGATTCTAAGCCAATAAGTATCTAAGATTTTCAAATATAGCCAAAAAATGTCAAAGTAGGTCACCATGACCTACTTTTTGCTGAAATTTTCCGAAGACTGAAAATGCATCAACTGACAAAGTTTGATGATCATAGGTCTGAAAGTATTCAAAATATGCCTTTTAAACGATTTGAAAACAAATGCCCACAAAATTCAGAAAGTAGGTCACAGTGACCTTTTTCAAAAATATGTTTAAAGGTCCCAAGATGCATCAACTTACAAGATTTGGTGATTCTAAACCTCTCATTGTCTGAATTAATGGGATTAAATGTTTAAGAAAAGATTAGCCATAAAATTCAAAAAGTAGGTCAAAGTGAGCTACATTTAAATTGACGTTGTTCGAGGACCCAAGATGCATCAACTGACAAAGTTTGATGATCATAGGCCTTAAAGTGTTAAAAATATGGCTCCAAATCAATTTGAAAACAAAAGCCCTAAAATTTAAAAAGTAGGTCACCGTGACCTACTTTTGTGTTAACATGATGTGAACTCCTAAGATGCATCAACTTAAAAAATTTGATGACCCTAGTCTTTATAGTAAGCAAAATATAAATGTTTTTATTAAGTGTAAATTTTGGTCAACTTTGAAGTGACCTTGAGACCACGCCCTTTACCCCAGGGTGATGCCTTGAATAATTTTTTATCTTTAACATATCCTCACCCATGTATGTAAGTTTGGTGAAAATCTGCCTGGTGGTTCTGGAGAAGATTTTTTAGCAACCAGTACTTTTGGTTTTATTTTCCTAATTATCTCCATTTGTTTAAGGGTCCTAAGCCTAGTTTTAGTATAAATGGTAGCCCTTGGGCTAAGGATACCCTGTGACAAATTTGACAATGATTGGCCAAGTGGTTCTTGAGTTATGGCCCATATTCTAAAAAGTTAACGCACACCACACAAATGGCCATAGCATTAGCTCTTTTAGCCTTTGGCTCAGAAAAGCTAAAAATTTATACCTCAAATGTTACTTTTTTTTTTAAATACTTCTGATCAATCAAGATATTTTCCCCCTCATAATTAAAACCATTTTTTTCTTTAAATTATATCAACTAAAAGAAAGCATTTTCAAACAACTTAAACAGATTTATTTATAAAAGATTATTGCACATCACTTCATTTGTAGACATCTCTGTCAACAAAAGTATTGTTCTTGGTTAAAACCATGCCATAACTGATGTTAACATACTAATAGATCACTGAACATTCATTTAAAAGATTGAATACTTTTTTTTGTTTAAAATCACATTTGACTAAACTCCTTAATAAATTCACTAACCTTTTTTATTAAAATAGGAATTAGTTTTTGTATTTTGTGCTAAATCATTGGTATAATTTTTTCCTCATCAACTTAAAATATTTCCCATCAGAACTCTCGTAAAACCAAACTTGTTAAAGCTTAAATAAAACAGCCACACTTTCACTCACACATGCAATGGTTTCAAATTTCACACTTTCATTGTGTAAATAAAAAAAATTGAATATTTAATCATAATTGGTATTGATAAATTAAAAGATTAAAATTTAAAGAGTTCAACAGGTAGGAGAGGATCTGTGTCAGACATTTATGTTAATTGTCCGTAGAACGTGTTTCTCTGATTCGTTGTGATGTGCACTGAATGTACTGAAACAGGACTGCTGGGAAAGTGACTGGAGAAATTCTGTAAGGTAGGCCTGAAAAATAACAAATAGTGATTTTACCACACACATGTAACTTTAAAGGATACTGGATGTCATTTACAAGAATAATTGTGCCATTTCATTTTTTTGGTGGGGGGTTGGGTGGGGTGGGGGTTGTAGGTCTATAGTTAAGGTCTTCCGTCACCAACGGAAGACCTTATTGTTTTCGTTCGGTTTCTTTTTCCCTATTATTATGATTATTATTATTATTCTTACCGATTTCGTGCACGAGATTTCTCGTAAACTACTGGGCCGATTCTCATGAAACTTTCACATCTAATAGGTACTGATCTGAACCTTATTGAAAATTTTTTTTGTTGAAGTCATCACTTCCGGTCGTGAGATATGGACAATTTCCTGATCTTAAAATGCAATTTTGTCACCACGAAATAGCAAAAACTGCTTAAGCTATGAACTGGAGACTTAATGGAGATGATAGTTCACGACTTATGGCTCTGCAGAATCACCTTTTTGTGCGTCGTTAGTACTTCCGGTCGCTACCGGAAGCGAATCTTAAAAACGTAATTTTTAAATTTTTGTGTTTTAAAATTTTTTTCTTCGATTTTAATAGAGATTCTTTTGCGATTGCCAAATATGTAATTTGGTTTTAAATTGAAAAAGCCAATCTCGAGATATTTGCATTTAAAAATTTGAAGCAGCAATCCCAATGGCTGAATGGTTAGCGCATTGGATTTTCACGCTGGCGACCCGGGTTCGATCCCCCGTGTGTCCAATTTTTTTCTTCACTTTTTACCTCGAATTTTCGATTTTTTTATTTGAATTAGACGGAAGACCTCCTCGTTGCTCGCAACGAGATCGTTTCTAGTTAATGTTATTTTTGTTTTTGAATTGAATACCCTTTACCAATATTAAGACTACAGCTATACTGAACTTAACACACTATTCTTCACACACTCACCTGTAAATCTATCTGATAAGTTGGATCTTTTGAGAAATCCGGATCTTCTTCTTCCTCTTCATCTACATCATAACCTTAAATATTTATTAAAACTTCGTAAGAATAAACAGGCCTATGTTTATGACATCATTCCCAAATTATTACAAAATATGTTTATGTCAAAATAATTAAGAAAACAGCATTATGGCAAAAACTGTTTGAGTAAAGCAAGAGTTGCTCTCTAACCGTTGAACTCGGCTGCCATGCTGTCAATGAGGTCAGACAGAGTTTGTCCCCTTAGTTGGACCTCTTCATCTCCATCATCTTCCTCCCAGTCATCTTCATCTTCATCGTCCTCCTCATCCTTCCCGTTCTTACACATGTTAGCCTCAATCTGATTGGACAGCTCATTGATCAACAGCTTGTAGATTTTCACCAGGACTGGAATTGTGGTCCACTGCACAGGTTCTGGAACAAAATTAAAGTTATCTGTAAATGTGTGATGAATTACAGTAATACACTCTTATAGCAAATTGAGACTATATTTCAAACTAAATATAATGAATCACACTTAATAAAGCAGATTGGTTCATCCCTGGAACTTTGATATGAACATGTTTTATTGTACATGAAAAAAGCTCTCTATAGGCTAGCTTTTATACTGTTTGTAATAGTTGCCTAATGGGTTTCAGACCCAGGAAGTAGGGATAACTTTTTTTAATTGATGTTAAATTTGAAACTGTTAATAAATGCTCAATAAACACTGAACTTATAATTTTCTGACTTTTTGTAAAATGTACATGTATCTTCCATCATTGAAGAACCTTGCTTTATTTAATTTAATATTGTTTTGGTTGTGCTTGTGATAATAGACCAGGAATCAGTTAGAAATGAAAAGATATCTTAATTTTGATCCTTTTCCCAGACGGGGTCATTTTAATGGTGCAGGGAACAATTCTAAACAACTTGCAATTTTATTTTTAGCTTCATATTTTGTTTAAAAGAAAGTCTTCTTTTGGCCAATATTTGGTTTTTCCCATTTATTTTCACCTACCATTGGCTGTTTTTGACCTGGTTCTAATTCCTTTAGTTGGCTGTTCTATCTCCTCCCCCTGGATTAGAATTTCTTGTAGCCTTGTGTCATTGGTCTGTATTGCATGTAACAAAAGCTTGCAGAGTGCAACAGTGCTGAAATGTAAAGGATTTTATTTTTACTGTTTTGTAATTTAGAATTTGACAATGCATTTAAAGTTCCCCGATATTTAATTCTCAACTTCACATAGTTCTATTACAAAGAGAATTTCCTTTTAAAAATACTCCAACTTTAATTTGATATTTCGTTTATTCCTTTACCAGACTTTTCTCTCATAATTGCCATAGAAGAGATGCTGCCGAGAACACCACTCTGTGAGGACGAACTCAAGGGCGGGTTTTCCTGTTGGACCTGGGACATTGGTCAGGAAATCCAGAACAGCTGACATATTACTGATCATCAACTGGGCAAACACCATCACCAAACTCTACAACATATATAACAGCAATGAAATTTTAAACATCCAACATTTATCAATACCTTTATAGTAAAATCTAAAATGAACATTTATCTGGCTAGCCTCGATAGGCTCACCTCCATCACGCTTAGTGTTTCCGCTTGCTGCATCTTACTGAGAACTAGTCTTAACATCAGGTCAAGGTTTTCCCCTAGCTGGTTCCCGACTTTTGTTATCACAATGGAGACCAGTCTACCCACAAAGGAAGCAGTGTGCTCTGAGGTTTTGGGGTCCAGCAGTTTTGATATCACCTGCATGATGTAGTATAGCCCATTGTTACCTGAAATAAATTTTATTGCTTCAATGCACAAACTTGTTTCACTTGCATTCAACATCTAGCTTGTTCTTTTTACAAGTTGTTTACCTTGTTCATCATGCCAAGCCATGACCTGTTCTAATGCTACAGAGAGAAATGCTCTCAAACACTCTCCTCCGTTCTGCATGGCTGCATTATCGTCCGTGTGTAACGTGCAGTGAACCACGGCAGGGAAGCCTGTCTTTATCATGGCCTCGGAGAGTGGACCAGTGTGTGCTCTCACCATGGTTTCCATCATTTCTAACGATACCTGAAATTTCAAATGTATTTAGTTTTTAATTTGAAAACATGCTCTCCACCCTTCAGCATACAATGTACATATGTATCTATAATTCTGTTCTGTAAACATTTCTCAGCATTACATGTAGCTTAATTAGGCTGGAAAAGAACACAGTAAAAATATCAAGCTTCAATAGATGTATTCTTTACAATACATATGTTTATAGAACTAACAATCCAACAGATCTACAATGACAGTAGTTCTGCCACCTACATACAAGTCAATTTTCAAAAGTTAACATAATTGAATGATATTCAAATTTACGAACTCCCAAAAAACCATGACTTGTGTGGAAAAACAAAGAAGGAGAATGTAATTTTCAGTACAACTTTTTCACGATAGAAATCAACAGAAAACAGAAAATAAAACCCAAACCCATCATGACACCATCTAAATTCTATAGCAAAAACCAAAAGCTCAAACAATTAGTATTATAATTCTCTCCCCCTTTTTTATCGGACTTACTGGTGGCAGGCTGACAGGGACTTTTTCTGGGGCCTGTAGAATACTGACAAGTGTGGGTAGGAGTCGATGTTCTAAGGGGCCTACTGTGCTCTCATTACCAGCCAACTCCTTAAAGATATCCTGGACAATGTTCACAACCACTGGGTCTGAAAAATAATTTATACAATTTCACTGATGGCGAGATTTATCCTTACATTTCTAAAACAAGTTTTCATTATATGTTTTAAAAATCCCATCTGTTTGATCAAAATAAAAGATGACTGGGTAAGATTTGCCAGTGCAAAAGCATGGAAGAGTTTAATTATCAGATGAATAATCATGACATCGACGTACTCTACAACACACGACTCAAAGAGTTGCACTTGGAAAGAGAAGCAAAAATCATGATTTATTATATGTAAATGCATCTGATTAACAATCTCAATGGATCTGGAAATACTGGTTACAACTTGGAGAGTAACCTACCAGATGAGAATTTCAGAAAGACTGCAATGGTAAGGGGAGTAACTTTGCTTTCCACAGTAGCTGTAAACGCCTTGTCAACCTAGGGGGGAAAAATAATGGAATAAAAAAATGTTTTTACAATTTTATAACCCGAATTGTCTATGTTGTGAATTTCAGTATTTATATACGGCATTACATAAATTATAATTTCAAGTTTGTAAATGTTCAGTCTTTCCTATGGTCATGATAAACACAGTTTCGGGAAACTTACACCACATATCAAAATTTACAAAGTTGTCACAAACAACAAGAAGAACCAGCTATGCTGTATTTGTGACCTTGCCAACAGAATGAGTTAACTTACTGATAATAGAATAGACATGGTTTCTAGACACAGGGATAAAACATCTGAGGAGAACTGAGTGGCTATCGACAGGAGGCCGTCCAGAGTGTTGGGTAGGAATGGTACGAGGTACTGAGTGGTGTTAGCAGACTTCAGGTGTTGACAATAACTGTACACAGCCCTGATGGCTGAAATCCTGATGGTGGAGGGTTGTGTGGCATGTAGGCCACCCACTGTAGACTGAAGGAACCTGCAATAAAATTGGGATCAATGAGTGAATAAAGGTCTACAATTTTATTTTATGTGCTATGTGGAGATTTAGTCCACAGAAGCCATAGCATTGTGCATGGTGTTTTATGCTTTGAATTTGAGAGGGTATGTATACGGTGTATGTACATAAACCATCTTATGACCACTACTATTCAAATCAAGTATCAACTGCAATGAAGTATTTTGGTGATTTTTATTGGTATCTTTGAATAGTATTTTTAATGAGGTCATTAAATCACAAAATAATTCATTTTAGAACTAGATTGCATTTCTTTAAATTTTTGGCTATGTCCAAAAGCAAAGGTAGAGTTGCAAAGAAGTACAAATTAATGTTGATTTCATTTCAATGAATAAAGATTGCAGTGTGCTTTCTGTAAATAAACATAGGTAATAAAAGATTACGAAGCTCACCTCTACGAATGTTATCAGTTTAAGTAATGCAAATCTCACATCATATTTTCTTAATATTAAGTATTCATCCCAACAACAATATTCTTGCAAGTTGTGTTTAACCCCTTACATGGCCATACATGCCAACTTTTGAAAATTCCCATGGGGGATTTTGCGGGTGACGACATTTTTCATAGCTTTAAATTCGCGACATTTTGTCGTGAAATTAAATGATTATGACATGATCCTTTTTTTAAATTTATAATATAATTAATATCACTTATTAATACTACTAAAGGATAAAAATAACACACAAATAAGGTTTTTCTTTCCAAAATGGAAATATTTTTGCTCAGATAGGTGCCTCTCTCACTAAAGAAGGGATAATTAGTTACATATGTAAACTTTTTTTTACCAGCTAGGACACATAATTTGGTGAAAAATTGAAAATTGTACAACTTTTGATACTGTAAAGTACTGTTTCTGGGAACATTTATGAGATTTTTATATTTTAATTAATTAGAAATTTTAATCAGATATATTAAATTTAAAGATATTTTGAGAAATTCCAATGCATTTTTTTTTTATTCAAAGAAATAAATCATCTGTTTTGAAGAATTAAATCATCAATTTTCTCATAAAGATACCATCTATCCCATAGAAATTTATTTTTTTACAGTCTTGAACTTTGGCAGGCTTGATGGTGCTATGGGTATTTCTTAGTCACATATGCATAAAATATTATAATTACTTTTGGGAGAAGGGAGGGAAAAGAAATTCTAATTGACATAGACTTTATTGTTTCATCAGGATTTTTTTCATATTATTTTAACTGGCAAACTTTACAATATTTTTTCATTATAGGTAGATAAAGTCAGTAGCTATGCTTTGTAGTTTTCTACTTTTGTTTTCAAATAACGATCTCCTTGGATTCCTATTTTATGGTTTGGTTATTATTTAGTTGTCTTTAATTTGTTTTCAATAAAATGACAAACAATTATCCCCTTAATCTATGTGTTTCACCTTGCGTACCCCTTAAAACTGAAAAGATAATCCCCTAATTAATTGCCCCATGCTATAAGCTACCTGCACCTGGACGACTCCGTGCGTTCAAGCGTGAAGTGATTTCCTGTGGCTAATTAACCATGTTAACACCTAAATAAACAATGAAACTTATCTGTGTGCATTGAATAAACAAGTCTGATATTGTTATCCCAGTTGACAAAATTCAGCGGTATAGGGAAACTTATAAAATCGGAAATTTTGGGTGAATTTTTACAAATCGGGAAATTAGGTCAATTTTTCTCTCCCGATCGGGAAGGCGGGATGAAAGGGTAAAATCGGGAGAATCCCGCCTAAATCGGGAAAGTTGGCATGTATGCATGGCATATACACATTTCTATGCGTGTAGCGTGAAAAACATGTATCGTGTAAACAAATATTTATAACTGTTAATACTGCAGATATCAAGGACTTCAAGTTCATTTGGATTGATCTGTTCCCAAAACTTTAACCTGGTCTCTTGTATGGAAAATATAGGTCAGATCCAGCATCCGAAGCAAGTCTGATAATGTCCATCCTAAGATGCATTATCCATGCAAGTTTGGTTTAGCTAGGGCTTATAGTTACTTGGGAATGAAAATGTAGGTCAGATCCAGCATCCGAAGCAAGTCTGGTAGTGTCCATCCCTAGATACATGTACATCATCCATGCAAATTTGGTTTAGCTAGGGCTTATAGTTATTTGGGAATGAAAATGTAGGTCAGATCCAGCATCCGAAGCAAGTCTGGTAGTGTCCATCCCTAGATACATCATCCATGCAAGTTTGGTCCAAATAGGGCTTATAGTTACTTGGGAATGAAAATATAGGTCAGATCCAGCATCCGAAGCAAGTCTGGTAGTGTCCATCCCTAGATACATCATCCATGCAAGTTTGGTCCAAATAGGGCTTATAGTTCCTGTGGACCTGCTCTAAAAACTTTAACCTGGTCACTCATCTGGAAAATGTAGGTCAGATCCAGCATCCGAAGCAAGTCTGGTAGTGTCCATCCCTAGATGCATCATCCATGCAAGTTTGGTCCAAATAGGGCTTATAGTTCCTGTGGACCTGCTCTAAAAACTTTAACCTGGTCACTCTTCTGGAAAATGTAGGTCAGATCCAGCATCCGAAGCAAGTCTGGTAGTGTACATCCCTAGATGCATCATCCATGCAAGTTTGGTCCAGGTAGGGCTTATAATTCCTTGGGAATGGACCTGCTCCAAAAACTTTAACCTGCTCCAAAAACTTTAACCTGGTCACTCATCTAGAAAATGTACGTCAGATCCAGCATCCGAAGCAAGTCTGGTAGTGTACATCCCTGAATGCATCATCCATGCAAGTTTGGTTCAGGTAGGCTTATAGTTCCTTGGGAATGGACCTGCTCCAAAAACTTTAACCTGCTCCAAAAACTTTAACCTGGTCACTCATCTAGAAAATGTAGGTCAGATCCAGCATCCGAAGCAAGTCTGGTAGTGTACATCCCTAGATGCATCATCCATGCAAGTTTGGTTCAAGTAGGGCTTATAGTTACTTGGGAATGGACTTGCTCCTAAAACTTTAACCTGGGACGCCGACGCTAACGCCGACGCCGGGGGTATAGCATAAGCTCATCTCGACTTCGTCGAGGTGAGCTAAAAATCAACACATTTTTGATGCATTAAGAACTCTGGTTTACCTGTTGAGCAGCTCTGGAGATGTAGAGGTGACCTCAGTATATCGACTAGCTGTCCACAAACTTCTACCAACCAGGAATGGGGAAACTAAAACCATAAACATCAACATCAATTATTGTTTTAAACAAATCGAATGTCTTCTGGGAAAAAGAAACTGCTCTTTTGTAAGGGTTGGAATTTTGAGGTAGTGCAATCATTCTAAAGCAGAAGTTAAGTTCGTATGTTGTTCAACGTCCCTCTCCAGAATTGTTCACTTTTTAAAAATAAATTAGGGAGAGATATTACCTTAACAAACTTAAATGTCTTAAAATATCATACATACTTAACTTAAAAGGTAATACCATACTTATTCAACTTATATAAAAATACCATACATATTTATCATATTGTACTAACTGCAGTAATTCATGTCAGCTAGGACCACGGACTGGAGGAATCCGGTGATGTCAAACTGGACTTTCCCAGACTGTATGGACTCAGTGACCAGGTCAGTCACACTTCCCATAGCTAGCATACACGACTCATGGACCTTCCACCTACAGATAATAACAAAGAAATTCTAAAATGTCCCAAACACTGAACATTTTATTAAGGAATTACTTAAAATCTACCTAATTTATTCAGTATATACAGGGTTGGGACAGTATATGCTCATTATTAATGGGTTGTAGGCAACATAGTATAAATGATTTATTAATGGGATGTAGGCAACACAGTATAAACGATACACAATAAATTTTTTCATCAAATCAAACAGCATGTTATTAGAAGAATTAAATTACTGTTGAATAATGTTAACCTATCATTAATTAAGACTACATTATCAGAAATAACAATCTGTGTAAGTTATTACCCACCAGTTCTGATCGTTGGCATTCTTGAGAGGTTCCACAGCAGCTAAATGTTTGGTCACAGCCTGACAGAGTGCAGGTGCACTCTCCTCTGGAAACTCACTGCATATTGACTACAAAAGATTCATAGTAGATTCACAATCAGTAAACTAAGATTACATTTTT
Organism: Saccostrea cuccullata; assembly: GCF_032062105.1. Lineage (NCBI taxonomy): Eukaryota > Metazoa > Mollusca > Bivalvia > Ostreida > Ostreidae > Saccostrea > Saccostrea cuccullata. The sequence continues at coordinate 10,376 of NW_026924081.1, read as the reverse complement.
TACTCTAGGAAATATTTCTGTCTTTATACAACAGTATTATAGCTTTATCTTCAGCACACCGAGAGCTCCAATTCTGTCTCGAGAAGTGGAGAAGTTTAATCCTTGCATTCTGTGCCAGCGGTACACTAAGAGCTAGCTACTTACTAACAAGATGTCTTGAGCTGATATCCTGACTGAATACGAAAAAGAATCATCATCTTCATCTTCTACAAACTGGTCTGGGCTGTTAGTCCATAACCTCACCTAATGAACAGAAATACCTGAGTATGATTGCTGATGAAAAGACAAACTGATTCCTTTTGAAATTTTTAAAATCGCTTCACTCACAACTTCAAATTCATAATAATTACTTTCACAACAATTATTCTTTAATAAAGATCAATTGCTTATCATACGAAGTTTCTCTATAAATGAAGAAAAACTTGATTAATAGATCACTTATCAACCAGCAAACTTGACATGAAACAGGTAGAAAATATATTTATAAGTGGAATTTGATCTGTAAAAAAATAAGTATTGCAGATTAAAATTTTACACTATTTATACCATTTGTAAATATACAATAGGTTAAATCATCTGTATCAGCTATCTGCAAAATGCTACAAGGATGAGTATTGCATTTATCTTAAACAAAGCAAGTTCCACTGACCTGATCATCTGTCATCTGCATGTAGAGTATGACGTAATACAGGATGTCATTGACGGAACTCTTCACGGTGCTGCGGAACTTTGGTGTGTCGATCAGAACGTGGACAAATTCAAACACTCCATAAACCAGGCTCTCAAACCCTAGGACTTCACCTGTTAAAAGTCCATTTCTATGTTATCTTCATTGTATCAACCATCAATTCATCATGTAAGTGCATTTTGATTTGACTATAAACTGATTTTTAATTAGTCAAGTAAATTTGACAAAACAGAAAAAATTGTATCTCCACTTCCTAAAAAAAAAAACAACATCTTTATCAAATTGAAATTAATTAATTTATAGACAAAATAAATATGCAAAACTTCATGCAGGTCCAAATAATTAATGTTTAACTCAATATATCGAACACCTGACCTCACCTTTATTATCTTCTGTAAAAGCAATCAACGATATTAATTCAACAGTCTGCACTAATGTCATCTACATGTATGTATTCCAAGCCATGGAGGAGAAAAGTAATAATTATATCACATTTTTACTCACCATCAGAATCAACAGGATCATCAGATTCTTCCAAGCTGTTTACAACTGTTCTTACATAACTGAATAACAATGAAGGAAAACATCATAATAATTCAGAAATTACACAGTTAAAGAGAAGACATTAAATTAAAACTATCAATGATAATTATCACCTTGGAAAATAGAAAGTACAAGTTCACAATAAACAAGCTAATTCAGAGAATTCGTGTCCCCCGCTTAAGGAAAAAGTCGGATCCCCCTGATGAATTTGTAGAATTATTAAAAGTATACATGTATACTGAAGCAAATAAAATACATGTATGTCAATATGCATATAAAGATTTGATTGCTTATTCTTTATTATGTGTATAGAAGATTCATTTTATATGGAATATTTATCACACTGTAATGATGATTTTATAACCTCATAAATTTTTCATTTCACATGCTGAATACTATCATTTAGTAAAAAAAAAAGAAAAGTATTTACAAAAAAAAAAAAAAGAAGGATCGATCGAGATTAGATCCTGGGACTCCTCACATGTGAAGCGAGTGACATACCCCTAGACCACAGAATCGCTTTTACAGAGGGTCAAGTATATGCAGAACTGAAGTTACATACATGTATATATTCATGTTCGGTATTCTCAAAATTTTACACAATCCATGGTGTTTGATTTATTTAGCCTGTATTAAACAGTTCTAATATATGTAATAAGAACATAAAGTCCACCGAGAACCTGTTTTATACGCAATAGCTGTCCTCGTACCCCTGTGCTAAAAATAGCGACATGTAATACTATAAATATTAATTAAACAAACAGGACGGGGCACTTTGAGAGGGGTGAGAGAGGTCCTAGGGAGTTTTGGTATAAAATTACATTGCATAAGCTCAAAATCTTCTTGAAATATCGCCCTGAAATGATAGTGTTACACACAGACAGAATGTATAAATTTACGACCTTGAACTTTGACCTCAAAATCAATAGGGGTCTTCATTAGGCCACAGGAAGTTGTTATGTAAAATTTCATTGCGATAGCTCAAATGGTTCTAGAGATATCGTGTGGAAACGAAAGTGTTATAACAGACAGAATTTGCTTATTTATGACCTTGACCTTTGACCTTTTGACCTCAAAATCAATAGGGGTCTTCATTAGACCATAGGGAGTTGCTATGCTAAATTTCATTGCAAAAGCTCAAAGGGTTCTCGAGATATCGTGTGGAAACGAAAGCAGTACAGACAGACAGAAAGACGGACGGACAGACAAACCCAAATTAATATCCCCCACTTTTCAAGCGGGTGACAAAAATTTGACAAAAAAGTCACCCATTGATTGAATCAGAGAACAATGATAATGTAATGTTTGTTTACTGTTACACATAAGGTTGTTTACTATTACACATTCTGTTGTTTACTATTACACATAAGGTTGCTTACGATTACATGTAAAGTTGTTTACTATTACACATAAGGTTGTTTACTATTATACCTTACAAGGTTGCTTACGATTACATGTAAAGTTGTTTACTATTACACATAAGGTTGTTTACTCTTACACATTATAAGGTTGCTTACGATTACATGTAATGTTGTTTACTATTACACATAAGGTTGTTTCCTATTACACATATGGTTGTTTACTATTAAACATAAGGATACAAGTCAGCACTGTGTGTAAATATCATCCACACTGGAGGTAAAATATCACCAATATACTGAGACATCAGCTTAGGAAAATTCTTCACCAAGGTGGTTATAGCCTAATAACAAAGCAAACACTCATTACTTTGACTTATGATGCTAACTTGGGTTCGAGAAACCAAAGTTTAACTGTACATTGTTTCTCCATTATAATTTTAACTGAAAAGAGTAATTTCATGCACTTATCAATACATATTGTAGGTTAACCAAGGTGGTTATAGCCTAAAAATAAAACACCCCTTACTTTGGCATGGATATCAGAATTTGAGATACTGAATTTTAATTGTACATTTTCTCCAAAATGAATCTAAGTGGAAAGAGTGATTTCAACGCATTCATCAAATATATATTTTAGATCTACTCTTTTACCTTCTTCGTAGATGCAATATTCTAGAAATGATTGTGAAGTATTGGAATAAAGTTATCAAATCTTTATAACAGGCCTTTCAAAATCTGCCGGTACTACCCGGTACTTTTACCCGGTTGGATTCGTTCATGGTACCGGCCAAAATATTCAGTGGAGAAAAAAAAAATCGCGTAAAATTACGATAGGCCCTACCATGTTTTACACAAGCTTTGTAATATTCTTAGTCCGTAATGTTATCTAATAACGTTTTTGATTGGTTAGTCAAGAAGATCATTAAAGCGTTTGAATAAATGAAACAAAAGAGATTGCGTAACGCGTCTTATAGATCTTGTCGAAAACGAAAGTAGATTTCGATCCGTCAAATTCCTTCGTTACTGATTTTGACAAAAGCTAATGACTATGGATATATTTTAAATAAATACGGCCAAAAATAAAAATAGGAATCCAGGTGTCAGAAATAAAAGTGTCAATTTAAAGCCATGGTAATGAGTTTCACAAAAGATTTTAAGATACAAGGAACTAGACCGTGGAAAGTCTTCAACACAATTGACCGATAGAGAAACCGACATGAACAATAGGTAGTTCTTTGACCACCTCTGTACATTTTGATAGCCTCAACTCTTCAAATTTAAGTGTCAAAACCCGCAGCTGACGATATAAATTTCTTACAGTCTTAAATATCTGCAACTTTCTGATGAAACAAAAGGACATAAAACAGAAACTATTTCTTTTGCCATACATTTAATTCTTTGATTCAGCAGTTTCCTAGTGGTCAAGAGAATGACCTTGCGGACGTTTACTTTCTTCCCAGTATTGTAACCATATCCAGTAAAGTGAGGGAGTCATACCTAAAAATTTTTTGTCTCCAATTTTATGTCATCTTTGAGTAATTTACACATGTATATTATTTTATATGTACATGTACCAGTAAATGAAAAATATGCTGAATTTATTGGTACATGCTATGAAACATATAGTGCTTCTTCTAATTTATTTTTTAATCTGCACTTTAATGTAGAACAGAAATGAATTTCATTTAATGCAAATACAATTTCATTTCTCTTTTATTAAATTTAAATTTTGAATTTCCATTTCCTTTCGTGACTCATTTTTTTTTTTTTTTATATTTAAAACATACCACTTACAACTCAAACCTTGCAAAATTTTTTGAACAAATATATATATATACAAATATAGCATAGAACTTAGAAGTTTTACCTAAATCTTATTGTTACTCTGCTCAAATAACTAATTTTTCTATGTAATTCCATCCATCCAGTGCTAAATTTCACATGTAAAGTGTATTGACCAAAAATAAACTTGGAAACATGGCATAAAAATAACACTGATAACAGCATACTTCTATGTGTCTAGAAACCAGGAAATGCTGTCCGGTGGCTTCTAAATTTCAAAATTTTTCCGGGGGGGCATGCCCCCGGACCCCCCTAGCGAGCTCACGCCTTCGGCGTTCGCCGAGTGGTACCTCCTATTTTTGATAAAGTACCACCTTGTTCAAATCTTTTTGAAAGCCCTGTTATAATGTTTAGTACCTTGACGATTTCCATTTTAAGTCCGCTGTCTGAGGTCAGACCGTCAGGGACCTGAAGAGCCTGTATAAATGCCTGGGTAAACTGGGGGACAGAGGGAAACAACAGCTGCTTGGCAATACCCTGTAGATTAAAGACGTCAAATTTACAAAAATAAATATTTAAACACCTCTGGAAAGGCAATGTTCTATGTGTGACTAGATAGATATACATGTAAAATATGAAACATGTGCAATATGTTGTTAAAGCAAAGCAATATTCTTTGTACGTTAAGAGTACATTATCAAGAACCCTTAACTCTTAGTGATTCCTTCAAGTATTCAGAGGTGTGCAATTAGCATCGCCCGACGCCCGGGGCTACCACTTTTTGGGGCCGGACTAGTGATTTTCTGCATGGAGGTAGCCCGGCAGGCTAGTAAAAATTATAACTACACACGCAATACATGAAAAGCAGAACCTGTATTTTCACTCGTTTTTGCTATCAAATTCCCAACCAGTGAAAATTTTTCTGACAACATGCTCCTACTCTCAATAAATCTCCATAATCTTATCTGTTTTGCTGCACTACCTGACTTATTTACTTCCAAAAACGATCGTTTTTTCCTAATCCGAATTTCCTCTATTCTTTCGTTAATGGTAAATACATGCAGATATCTAGTTAAATTATTTACTATCACTCAATCAACTTAAAGATAAGTGTTTTATGACTCCCATAAAATATATTTATAGTGTATTTAATGATTTAAGATCGAAACCAAATGAATTAAATTTCATTCTAAATGAGCTAGTGCAATGTTCAGAAAATGGGAAGATAATTCATTTAAATTCATTTTAATCTTCTTTCAGTATAATTTATACATGATTTAATTTCATAGTGAGAATTAAACTTTAATTTTAAAAAGAATGACCTCAGTACCCTGACTTTTTCAACAATTAATTTCTTTTCAACGTATAGTTTTCTATTTTAATTTTTGCCCCTATATTTGGGCTAGTAACTTTTCACTTGGGGCTAGTAACTTTATAGCTGCCACTAGCCCGTGGGCTAGTTATTGATTTTTCTAATTGCACACCCCTGGTATTGATTGATGCCCAGGGGTGTGCAATTACAAAAATAAATTACTAGCCAGTCGGGCTAGTGGCGGTAACAAAGTTACTAGCCGAAGGTTTCCAGTCACTAGCCCATAAACTACCGAAAACAATTCATGTCATGTAAAAGTATAACAAAAAGGTTTAAAAAAAAAACATTTAAGTTGAAATAAATAAAACAAATAATGGTTTGCGCTTTGTAATTGTCAGGTACTTCGCCCTATTTATATCGACTATAATTGTCACTGAGACGACTGGCAATAGGAACACACAATGCATATAGTTAAAACGAATTAAAGATTATGATTTTACAGAAAGGTTAACTCGTACCTCAACTCAGTCGAGGTAAATATATGTTTTACTTTCGTTTTAGATTTACTAGCCCAAGGGCTAACGCAGTATAGATTTAAGATAACCCAACCTCTAAAATTGGTAGCCCCGGGCATCGGGCGATGGTAATTGCACACCCCTGATGCCTCTAACAAATTTTTTTTTCAATGGAATGCAACACATCCCTACCCTCTGAATCTCTGCCATGGTTGCAATCATCGCTGCACAAACATTGAAGATGCTGACAGCCCGTGATCTGGTTCTGATGCTATAGGTCTGAAAGGAAAGAAAATTATATATCACATTAATATACCACAATACACAAACACATGGTTATCATCAAAACAGAACATCTATATTATTTACATTCTTGTGTTCTCTTTTAAATAATTTTTTTTCTCCAAGAAAAGAAATTCAGAGAATCATTTTTGCATCAATTTTGAATTTTGGCAAGCTGAAGTAGTTTTTGAATTCAAACTAAAAATATTATCTTTCCTGACCTAAAAATATTTCAGGAAAAGAAATAATATGAAAATATTTGAAAACCAGTCAAAACAAGCACACAATCTTAATCTGACTCCTGAATGAGAAAATCTCATCTCTTAACAGTATTTATGCATTTTTACCAGATAATTTGCAAAATAATAAGCAAGACTTAAAGTACATTTTGCCAATTATTTTCTTTATTAAATTAAATCAATGGTAAAAAAAAGTTTTCAAGAATTTAGATAGTATTTTTAGGAACAGCTTATTTCATTAACCATGGCTGCAAGTTTTTTTTATGAAAGGGGTGGGGGGTGGGGACATTTTTCCCCTTAGCATCCAAGGTTCTAAATTAATTTTTTTTTCAATACATTACTATTCTGCTGTGTAAGTATATCTCTTACTTCAGCTTGGATGAAGATTTTGTACATTTCAGGAAGAATAACAGGTGCAACCTGTCCCATCTGTGTGTCTGTGACATCTTGAGTGAACTCTGAAAATTAATATTCGGAGATTTATATGAAATAAAATAGCTTACATCGCAATCATGTCAAATGTATGACCAAACAACTTTTTGCACATAACTTTTAGGACTATTCTTAAGATCTTGCAACTATTTCCATAAAAATATTTCAGAACTTGTAATTTGAGATTTCAAACGTGAAATCAATAATTGCCTGAATGAAATGGTTACCCAATTAACATAATTCCATTACCTGATAAAACCCTCATAGATCCATGCACAGCATTAGGGTCACCACTCGTTAAAGCCTGCATCAGGATCTGGAATAATTCAGGCCACACCTCTGGCCAGTCCCAGTGGGCTATAGCCGACACCGCGTATGCTACACTTGATCGCACCTTGCTGATAGACTCCTTCAGACCCACAGGTAAAATCCTTCTGATTTCAGCTTTTGCCTAAAATAAATACATCAAAGAATTCTGCACTATCTAATTCTTTTTTTTTTTCATTAATTAAATGTAACTCTTTAAATATCAAATTTTTAAACTATAAAGAATGCATTTTTAATAGCATTGTTTTTACTACGAACCGCTTTTGTTCCTATCAATATTCCTAAAGGATGATGTGACATAACTGCTATCTGGGGCCCCTTTTTCCACGACGAATTATATTTAATCTATAACGATGTTGGTAGTTTTCAAACATGAGTGAATAAATATGACGCCTTTTGAATAGTTTCAATAGTTGAGACACATTTTAATTATAAGGAATACTGCATTATCTTTGATTTTTTAGACCCTATCACAGCTAAATTCGGCCAGGTTTGTGCGAATATGTTCTTTTATGGCAAGAGAATGGGCAGGTCTTAGTACAATAGAGGGATATGCGTGCCCGAGAAGACCTTATATGGCTATTGTTATTATTTCGCACTTAGTCATTGTCCAATCCGATGACAGAACAACTAAACATGCTGGTTTACTACGTTAACATTTTATCGCAGACACGTGGTTTTGGTCAATTTACCTGTTGTCCTTTTCTACATTTCAAACTTTTATAATGGTCAGCCAATGCTGTTTATACTTAATAATACGCATGAATTTTCAGCATTTACGGTTTTTAGGACAAGAAATGCACATGAAACTTGTATTCACCGATACTCGGGAATACGTGTACAGACCTAACGAATTGCTCACCAAACACGCTACAAAACTTTAAACTAATGTATATCATGTATATTCTATCAATTATTTGTAACTGTATAAAAATTTTACTGTGGTCTCGGAAATGGTACATATGTAGATCCGTGTCTAATCTGTGACTCAAATGCATAAAAGATATCGGAAAGCAGTAAAATTCCAAGCATGTTACCATAATATTTTTGTGGTACTCACTCGTAACGAATTTCATTTAGCTGATTGGTCAGTTAGAAAGTATCGCCTGTGCCTCGATTAGCATATGAATTCATTCTTACATCAGAAAACCTTGTTCCGTCGATCTGTTTATAATGGGAAAGGCCAACTAGATTTTACATTTTTTAAAAAATAGCATGTGAGCGCAGTTAGGTACAATTTTCTGCTTACACATATAGGTAGATTTGAATAAAATACAGTGACCAGCCAAAGGAGAAAATTGTACCTACATGTGCTCGTATATTTTAAGGGCTTCAAAGAGTGGGGCGGGGTTAAAATGCAATGGGAATTGAATGTAAACATGATACCCCTACCACAATAAAAGATCTATATCTTTCAAATCACGTTTCTATTTTTGTTAGAATTAGTATTCTATAAAGGTACACATATCAGTGATTAGTTACATTCAAAAATTTGAGTAAAATTTAGACATTTAATTTTTTGTCAGTATACGAGGGGCCGCAAGTCACCTCATCCTTTTTCATAAATTGTTTAGAATATGAATATGAACAATCATTGGCACTTAGTTTCAGGATGAATTCTGTGTACTATGTATTTTCTAGGTGTGCCTGAATACACTCATTAAAATAAAAATCAATAATCCCTGACCTGCTGAAATTAATTTAATCGATTTCTTAATTCTTATTTTTATGAGCATAGTCAGATACACCTAGAAAAACAAACAATACACAAAATACACCATCATGTATTCATGAAAACAAACACCTGTTAGGAGTGAAACGGTTCACTGCGGTATCGATTCACTGCAGTATTTTTTCTCGGTTTGATACAACGTACCATATATCTCGATTTTCGGTTCGGTTTGTTTTTCGGTCGGGGTCGTCATTCAGTGGGGTTTGGCATAAGGTATAAACATGCTCCTCAGTATAATTTGTTAAAAACCGTCAATTTTTGTGGACTCACAGTTTGTAAAATAAATTTAACAGTCAAATCAATTAAATTGATTTCTTCTTTCCAATTTGCACATAAATTATATGACTAGATTAAGTAATTTAAGGAAGCATAAAACATGTAAAACAACACTTGAATTTGTTCTTTCTATCAAAATGTATCGCATCGAAAATAACCGAACAGAGACAAAATTTTAGGATACGTATTGAACTGTGAAGAAGGCGAATCGTTTCACCCCTAACACCTGTGTGATCAACGAGAGAGGAAACAAAATCAAACTAAAAAAGTACATGTTCGGATGTTTCCGGCTCTCTGAACTTTTCCGAATGTTTGCACCAGTGAGCATCCACATACTGTCGTAATAACACAGATGATAACTGTCTTATTGCTAAAGGTCCATGTGTGTCAACTGTAAGTTCTGCAAGATGTACTCCAAATTCTGTAACAAAAAAATTTCATTACATATGGGTCATTCTAATTATTTCAAATTTAATCATTCAAATGATATTTACAGGAATCTTAATATTAACTGTGTATCTTTCATTTTTGTCATCTTCGTTGCCCATACTCTGTATTTTAGACTTTAAGTCGAGCACCTTAGTGTATGTTATGGTCAATATAAACCACACTAAATTCATTATAATACAACGTAACAAAAAAGAAAGTAAATAAGACACTAACAGACAATTTTGAAATAAACTATAAATAGACTCTTCACAATCTGAGAGGGCATGAAAGCACGTGCGATACAACTACTGAAATTTCTGAACAAGAAAAGATTCTATTCACCTTCTGTGACTTCTAATGCTTTAACCTGTTCCTCTCCTGATATTCTGACATTATGAATTGGTGATAAAACGGCGTTTAAGCTCTCTACGAGGGCTTCCTTCAACGATCTGCTGTGG